>NW_026602858.1:0-10304 GCF_029448725.1 Salvelinus fontinalis
TAGAGAGAGAGGAGAGAGAGACACAGAGACACACTCCGGTGTGTTTAATCATTAACGCTGTGCAAACAATACATTGCCTTTTCAATGTAACCAAAGGAAAGTAGTTACTGTTTGTCGTATTCTGTCAGCCAGGGGTTGAAGTTTACCTGGTGACTGGCTGGAGTAGAACTACGATCAACGCTAAGAGAAGTCTCTAGAATCAGGCTGTCTCTGACCAATCAGGCTGTCTCTAACCAAGCAGGCTGTCTCTGACCAAGCAGGCTGTCTCTGACCAAGCAGGCTGTCTCCTGTCTCTAACCAAGCAGGCTGTCTCTAACCAAGCAGGCTGTCTCTAACCAAGCAGGCTGTCTCCTGTCTCTGACCAAGCAGGCTGTCTCTAACCAAGCAGGCTGTCTCTCACCAAGCAGGCTGTCTCCTGTCTCTAACCAAGCAGGGCGTCTCCTGTCTCTGACCAAGCAGGCTGTCTCTAACCAAGCAGGCTGTTTCTGACCAAGCAGGCTGTCTCTAACCAAGCAGGCTGTCTCTGACCAAGCAGGCTGTCTCTAACCAAGCAGGCTGTCTCCTGTCTCTAACCAAGCAGGCTGTCTCTAACCAAGCAGGCTGTCTCTAACCAAGCAGGCTGTCTCTGACCAGGCAGGCTGTCTCTAACCAAGCAGGCTGTCTCCTGTCTCTAACCAAGCAGGCTGTCTCCTGTCTCTAACCAAGCAGGCTGTCTCTAACCAAGCAGGCTGTCTCTAACCAAGCAGGCTGTCTCCTGTCTCTAACCAAGCAGGCTGTCTCTGACCACGGTGTCCCTCTCCAAGAACCTTGGCGTGACCCTGAACAAACACCCTGTTGATCTCTGCAAACGTCAAAGCAGTGACTCGCTCCTGCAGGTTAAATGCTCTACGACATCCGTAGAGTACGACCGTACGTCACACAGGAAGAGGCGCAGGTCCTAATCCAGGCACTTGTCCTCTCCGGTGTGGACTACTGCTCTCATCATCTTCAAGACCATGTTACCTCCCTACGGAGCAGAACGGGGGTCTTCTCCTTCCTACCTCCAGGCTCAAAGCCTCTACACCCCAACCTGAGCTCTCCTCCACCTCTGATCTCTTGGCCCCTCCCACTCCTACAGGAGGGCAGCTCCCGTCCAATCAAAGCTCCTCTCTGTCCCGGCACCCAAAAGGGGGTGAACCGGTTTTCCCCTGAAGCTAGGACAACAGAGTACCTGCCAGCTTCCCGAAAACATCTGAAAGCATACCTCTTCAAAAACTAGGCAAGTCAGTTAAGAAGAAATTCTTATTTTCAATGACCGGGGAACAGTTAACTGCCTTGTTCAGGGGCAGAACGAGAAATGTTTACCTCGTCAGCTCGGGGATTCGATCTTGCAACCTTTCGGTTACTTGTCCAATGCTCTAACCGCTAGGCTACCCTGCCGCCCCTCCACTCTAACCTCTAGTCTACCTGACGCCCCTACACTCTAACCTCTAGGCTACCTGCCTCCCCTCCACTCTAACCACTAGGCTACCTGCCTCCCCTCCACTCTAACCTCTAGTCTACCTGACGCCCCTACACTCTAACCACTAGTCTACCTGCCTCCCCTCCACTCTAACCACTAGGCTACCTGCCTCCCCTCCACTCTAACCACTAGGTTACCTGCCACCCCTCCACTCTAACCACTAGGCTACCTGCCTCCCCTCCACTCTAACCACTAGGCTACCTGCCTCCCCTCCACTCTAACCACTAGGCTACCTGCCGCCCCTCCACTCTAACCACTAGGCTATCTGCCGCCCCTAAACTCTAACCACTAGGCTACCTACCTCCCCTCCACTCTAACCACTAGGGTACCTGCCTCCCCTCCACTCTAACCACTAGGCTACCTGCCTCCCCTCCACTCTAACCACTAGGCTACCTGCCGTCCCTCCACTCTAACCACTAGGGTACCTGCCACCCCTCCACTCTAACCACTAGGCTACCTGCCTCCCCTCCACTCTAACCACTAGTCTACCTGCCACCCCTCCACTCTAACCACTAGACTACCTGCCACCCCTCCACTCTAACCACTAGTCTACCTGCCGCCCCTCCACTCTAACCACTAGTCTACCTGCCACCCCTCCACTCTAACCACTAGACTACCTGCCGTCCCTCCACTCTAACCACTAGTCTACCTGCCGCCCCTCCACTCTAACCACTAGACTACCTGCCACCCCTCCACTCTAACCACTAGGCTACCTGCCGTCCCTCCACTCTAACCACTAGGGTACCTGCCTCCCCTCCACTCTAACCACTAGTCTACCTGCCTCCCCTCCACTCTAACCACTAGTCTACCTGCCTCCCCTCCACTCTAACCACTAGTCTACCTGCCTCCCCTCCACTCTAACCACTAGGCTACCTGCCTCCCCTCCACTCTAACCACTAGTCTACCTGCCACCCCTCCACTCTAACCACTAGGCTACCTGCCGTCCCTCCACTCTAACCACTAGGGTACCTGCCTCCCCTCCACTCTAACCACTAGTCTACCTGCCTCCCCTCCACTCTAACCACTAGACTACCTGCCACCCCTCCACTCTAACCACTAGTCTACCTGCCATCCCTCCACTCTAACCACTAGACTACCTGCCACCCCTCCACTCTAACCACTAGGCTACCTGCCTCCCCTCCACTCTAACCACTAGTCTACCTGCCTCCCCTCCACTCTAACCACTAGGCTACCTGCCGCCCCTCTACTCTAACCACTAGTCTACCTGCCTCCCCTCCACTCTAACCACTAGTCTACCTGCCTCCCCTCCACTCTAACCACTAGGCTACCTGCCTCCCCTCCACTCTAACCACTAGGCTACCTGCCACCCCTCCACTCTAACCACTAGTCTACCTGCCTCCCCTCCACTCTAACCACTAGGCTACCTGCCTCCCCTCCACTCTAACCACTAGACTACCTGCCTCCCCTCCACTCTAACCACTAGTCTACCTGCCTCCCCTCCACTCTAACCACTAGGCTACCTGCCTACCCTCCACTCTACCACTAGGCTACCTGCCTCCCCTCCACTCTAACCACTAGTCTACCTGCCTCCCCTCCACTCTAACCACTAGGCTACCTGCCTCCCCTCCACTCTAACCACTAGGGTACCTGCCACCCCTCCACTCTAACCACTAGGCTACCTGCCTCCCCTCCACTCTAACCACTAGGCTACCTGCCACCCCTCCACTCTAACCACTAGTCTACCTGCCTCCCCTCCACTCTAACCACTAGTCTACCTGCCTCCCCTCCACTCTAACCACTAGGCTACCTGCCTCCCCTCCACTCTAACCACTAGGCTACCTGCCACCCCTCCACTCTAACCACTAGTCTACCTGCCTCCCCTCCACTCTAACCACTAGGCTACCTGCCTCCCCTCCACTCTAACCACTAGACTACCTGCCTCCCCTCCACTCTAACCACTAGTCTACCTGCCTCCCCTCCACTCTAACCACTAGGCTACCTGCCTCCCCTCCACTCTAACCACTAGGCTACCTGCCTCCCCTCCACTCTAACCACTAGACTACCTGCCTCCCCTCCATTCTAACCACTAGGCTACCTGCCTCCCCTCCACTCTAACCACTAGGGTACCTGCCTCCCCTCCACTCTAACCACTAGGCTACCTGCCTCCCCATGTATGAAAATTATTATTTATATGATTACATTTTGGAGAAGTTCTTCAACCATTGAAAGGAAAGTGAAAGCCAGAGAGACGCCCTCAATCTAACCACAGTTTATCAGCTCTTCCAGACCCTGTCCTGTGGTCTGCTGCCAGTCTCCGTGGAAACGAAACCGGTGTGTGTCTGTGTGTTACCGTAACAGACCAGTAACTAAAACCTAAAGTCCCAAATGGCATCCCGACTCCTCTCCGTATCAACATGGGCTCTGGTCCCAAAGAGTGCACTACTTCCAACATGGGCTCTGGTCCCAAAGTAGTGCACTACTTCCAACATGGGCTCTGGTCCCAAAGTAGTGCACTACTTCCAACATGGGCTCTGGTCCCAAAGTAGTGCACTACTTCCAACATGGGCTCTGGTCCCAAAGTAGTGCACTATGTAGGGCATAGGGTACCACTTGGGGATGCAGCCAACAGCCAGAAGGCTACTGGTGTGTCAAACCTGCAGATTGGCAGGCAGCGTAGATAGAAACCTCTTGCATCAGCCGTCATGGTAAACCACTTCACCATCAGACAGGGCTCGCTTCTGTAAAACGCTGGGAGCTGCACGTCTGACTGGACTGTTGAGGAATTTCCCTGACTTCAGTCAGACGGGGTCTTCGGCTGTCCCCGTAGGAGAAGCTTTTTTCGGGTTCCGTGTAAAACTCTTTCCCCAGAAGGTTCTACATGGAACCCAAAAGAGTTTTGCCTTGGAACCGAAAAGGGTTCTACCTGGAACCCAAAATAGTTCTTCCTGGAACCCAAAATAGTTCTTCCTGGAACCCAAAAGAGTTCTGCCTGGAACCCAAAAGGATTCTACCTGGAACCCAAAAGAGTTCTGCCTGGAACCCAAAAGGGTTCTACCTGGAACCCAAAGTAGTTCTACCTGGAACCCAAAATAGTTCTACCTGGAACCCAACATAGTTCTACCTGGAACCCAAAAGGGTTCTACCTGGAACCCAAAGTAGTTCTACCTGGAACCCAAAAGAGTTCTACCTGGAACCCAAATGGTTCTATCTGGAACCCAAAGTAGTTCTACCTGGAACCCAAAAGAGGTCTCCTATTGGGACAACCGAAGAACCCTTTTGAACCACTTTTTTATAAGAGTACAGGACAGTGTGTCTGCATCCTAAATTACCTGAGCCCTGTGTGTGTGTGGAGAGAGAGAGACAGAGAGAACATCTGAAATACAGTGACCCCCTCTCATATCATTACCAAGCCCTGCAATATCAAGAGCTGAGCAAAGAAAAGAGTCCCCTCATCCAGCTGGTCCTGGGGCTGAGTTCACTAACCTGTTCTACTAACACACTGAAGCCTCAGTCCGCTCATCCAGCTGGTCCTGGGGCTGAGTTCACTAACCTGTTCTACTAACACACTGAAGCCTCAGTCCCCTCATCCAGCTGGTCCTGAGTTCACTAACCTGTTCGACTAACACACTGAAGCCTCAGTCCCCTCATCCAGCTGGTCCTGGGGCTGAGTTCACTAACCTGTTCTACTAACACACTGAAGCCTCAGTCCGCTCATCCAGCTGGTCCTGGGGCTGAGTTCACTAACCTGTTCTACTAACACACTGAAGCCTCAGGACCCTCATCCAGCTGGTCCTGGGGCTGAGTTCACTAACCTGTTCTACTAACACACTGAAACCTCAGGACCCTCATCCAGCTGGTCCTGGAGCTGAGTTCACTAACCTGTTCTACTAACACACTGAAGCCTCAGTCCCCTCATCCAGCTGGTCCTGGGGCTGAGTTCACTAACCTGTCCTACTAACACACTGAAGCCTCGGTCCCCTCATCCAGCTGGTCCTGAGTTCACTAACCTGTTCTACTAACACACTGAAGCCTCAGTTCCCTCATCCAGCTGGTCATGGGGCTGAGTTCGCTAACCTGTTCGAAAAACACACTGAAGCCTCAGTCCCCTCATCCAGCTGGTCCTGGGGCTGAGTTCACTAACCTGTTCTACTAACACACTGAAGCCTCAGTCCCCTCATCCAGCTGGTCCTGGGGCTGAGTTCACTAACCTGTTCTACTAACACACTGAAGCCTCAGTCCTCTCATCCAGCTGGTCCTGGGGCTGAGTTCACTAACCTGTTCTACTAACACACTGAAGCCTCTGTCCCCTCATCCAGCTGGTCCTGGGGCTGAGTTCACTAACCTGTCCTACTAACACACTGAAGCCTCAGTCCCCTCATCCAGCTGGTCCTGGGGCTGAGTTCACTAACCTGTCCTACTAACACACTGAAGCCTCGGTCCCCTCATCCAGCTGGTCCTGAGTTCACTAACCTGTTCTACTAACACACTGAAGCCTCAGTCCCCTCATCCAGCTGGTCATGGGGCTGAGTTCGCTAACCTGTTTTACTAACACGCTGAAGCCTCAGTCCCCTCATCCAGCTGGTCCTGGGGCTGAGTTCACTAACCTGTTCTACTAACACACTGAAGCCTCAGTCCCCTCATCTAGCTGGTCCTGGGGCTGAGTTCACTAACCTGTTCTACTAACACACTGAAGCCTCAGTCCCCTCATCCAGCTGGTCCTGGGGCTGAGTTCACAAACCTGTTCTACTAACACACTGAAGCCTCAGTCCCCTCATCTAGCTGGTCCTGGGGCTGAGTTCACTAACCTGTTATACTAACACACTGAAGCCTCAGTCCCCTCATCCAGCTGGTCCTGGGGCTGAGTTCACTAACCTGTTTTACTAACACGCTGAAGCCTCAGTCCCCTCATCCAGCTGGTCCTGGGGCTGAGTTCACTAACCTGTTCTACTAACACACTGAAACCTCAGTCCCCTCATCCAGCTGGTCCTGGGACTGAGTTCACTAACCTGTTCTACTAACACACTGAAGCCTCAGTCCCCTCATTCAGCTGGTCCTGGGGCTGAGTTCACTAACCTGTTCTACTAACACACTGAACCCTCAGTCCCCTCATCCAGCTGGTCCTGGGGCTGAGTTCACTAACCTGTTCTACTAACACACTGAAGCCTCAGTCCCCTCATCCAGCTGGTCCTGGGGCTGAGTTCACTAACCTGTTCTACTAACACACTGAAGCCTCAGTCCCCTCATCCAACTGGTCCTGGGGCTGAGTTCACTAACCTGTTCTACTAACACACTGAACCCTCAGTCCGCTCATCCAGCTGGTCCTGGGGCTGAGTTCACTAACCTGTTCTACTAACACACTGAAGCCTCAGTCCCCTCATCCAGCTGGTCCTGAGTTCACTAACCTGTTCGACTAACACACTGAAGCCTCAGTCCCCTCATCCAGCTGGTCCTGGGGCTGAGTTCACTAACCTGTTCTACTAACACACTGAAGCCTCAGTCCGCTCATCCAGCTGGTCCTGGGGCTGAGTTCACTAACCTGTTCTACTAACACACTGAAGCCTCAGGACCCTCATCCAGCTGGTCCTGGGGCTGAGTTCACTAACCTGTTCTACTAACACACTGAAACCTCAGGACCCTCATCCAGCTGGTCCTGGAGCTGAGTTCACTAACCTGTTCTACTAACACACTGAAGCCTCAGTCCCCTCATCCAGCTGGTCCTGGGGCTGAGTTCACTAACCTGTCCTACTAACACACTGAAGCCTCGGTCCCCTCATCCAGCTGGTCCTGAGTTCACTAACCTGTTCTACTAACACACTGAAGCCTCAGTTCCCTCATCCAGCTGGTCATGGGGCTGAGTTCGCTAACCTGTTCGAAAAACACACTGAAGCCTCAGTCCCCTCATCCAGCTGGTCCTGGGGCTGAGTTCACTAACCTGTTCTACTAACACACTGAAGCCTCAGTCCCCTCATCCAGCTGGTCCTGGGGCTGAGTTCACTAACCTGTTCTACTAACACACTGAAGCCTCAGTCCTCTCATCCAGCTGGTCCTGGGGCTGAGTTCACTAACCTGTTCTACTAACACACTGAAGCTTCTGTCCCCTCATCCAGCTGGTCCTGGGGCTGAGTTCACTAACCTGTCCTACTAACACACTGAAGCCTCAGTCCCCTCATCCAGCTGGTCCTGGGGCTGAGTTCACTAACCTGTCCTACTAACACACTGAAGCCTCGGTCCCCTCATCCAGCTGGTCCTGAGTTCACTAACCTGTTCTACTAACACACTGAAGCCTCAGTCCCCTCATCCAGCTGGTCATGGGGCTGAGTTCGCTAACCTGTTTTACTAACACGCTGAAGCCTCAGTCCCCTCATCCAGCTGGTCCTGGGGCTGAGTTCACTAACCTGTTCTACTAACACACTGAAGCCTCAGTCCCCTCATCTAGCTGGTCCTGGGGCTGAGTTCACTAACCTGTTCTACTAACACACTGAAGCCTCAGTCCCCTCATCCAGCTGGTCCTGGGGCTGAGTTCACAAACCTGTTCTACTAACACACTGAAGCCTCAGTCCCCTCATCTAGCTGGTCCTGGGGCTGAGTTCACTAACCTGTTCTACTAACACACTGAAGCCTCAGTCCCCTTATCCAGCTGGTCCTGGGGCTGAGTTCACTAACCTGTTTTACTAACACGCTGAAGCCTCAGTCCCCTCATCCAGCTGGTCCTGGGGCTGAGTTCACTAACCTGTTCTACTAACACACTGAAACCTCAGTCCCCTCATCCAGCTGGTCCTGGGACTGAGTTCACTAACCTGTTCTACTAACACACTGAAGCCTCAGTCCCCTCATTCAGCTGGTCCTGGGGCTGAGTTCACTAACCTGTTCTACTAACACACTGAACCCTCAGTCCCCTCATCCAGCTGGTCCTGGGGCTGAGTTCACTAACCTGTTCTACTAACACACTGAAGCCTCAGTCCCCTCATCCAGCTGGTCCTGGGGCTGAGTTCACTAACCTGTTCTACTAACACACTGAAGCCTCAGTCCCCTCATCCAACTGGTCCTGGGGCTGAGTTCACTAACCTGTTCTACTAACACACTGAACCCTCAGTCCCCTCATCCAGCTGGTCCTGGGGCTGAGTTCACTAACCTGTTCTACTAACACACTGAAGCCTCAGTCCCCTCATCCAGCTGGTCCTGGGGCTGAGTTCACTAACCTGTTCTACTAACACACTGAAGCCTCAGGACCAGAGCATCCAGTCAATCAGAATAAACCAAATTACAACACAGTCAAAACAAAACTACATTACTTATTGGGAAACATAAGCACAAACACAAAGCAAAATGCAATGCTATCTGGCCCTAAATCGACAGTACACCGTGGCTAAATATTTGACCATGGTTACTGATCAAAACTTTAGAAAAACCTTGACAAAGTACAGGCTCAGTGAGCACAGCCTTGCCATTGAGAAGGGTAGACACAGGAAAACCTGGCTCCCTGTAGAGGAAAGGCTGTGCAACCACTGCACAACAGCAGAACCTGAGACGGAGCTGCAATTCCTGACAAAATGTCAAAAATATCAAACAATTAGAGAGTGTCATTTCCCCAAATTTGAAACTCTTATTCAAGGTTTCAAAGACCTCTCTGATGAGAGTAGGCTACCCGTCCTGTTGGGGGAGGACGCAGAGAGCTGTGGGTTGGCAGCACACTACATTGCTGCCTGCCATAAGTTGAGGGACAGTGTCTGACAGACCAATCAACCTGCACATGTCCTCTACTGTATGTTCATTGTTATTGTTCAATATATGGTTATTCTGACACTTGGTTATTGTTGTTACTGTTGTCACGTTGACAATTCTGATTCTCATTTTATTTAATTGTAAATATCCAAAATAAGGTTTGGCAATATGTACACACACACACACACACGCACGCACGCACGCACGCACGCACGCACGCACGCACGCACACACACACACACACACACACACACACACACACACACACACACACACACACACACACACACAGATGTACACACACACAGACACACACATCGACATAGACAAAGACACAGACGTTCACAGACAGACATCCTAGAGATACATCCTAGACACTGGAGACTCGCAGGGAACCTGATAAATATTAGTGACAGAGAGACAGAGAAAAGAGGAAGTGTGGAGAGTAAGTAGAGTAAAGAGAGAGAGAGAGAGAGAGAGAGAGAGAGAGAGAGAGAGAGAGAGAGAGAGAGAGAGAGAGAGAGAGAGGGGGGGGAGAGAGTAAAGAGAGAGAGAGAGTAAAGAGAGAGAGAGAGTAAAGAGAGAGAGAGAGTAAAGAGAGAGAGAGTAAAGAGAGAGAGAGAGTAAAGAGAGAGAGAGAGTAAAGAGAGAGAGAGAGTAAAGAGAGAGAGAGAGTAAAGAGAGAGAGAGAGTAACAGAGAGAGAGAGAGTAACAGAGAGAGAGATACAGACAGAGAGAGAGATACAGACAGAGAGAGAGATACAGACAGAGAGAGAGATACAGACAGAGAGAGAGATACAGACAGAGAGAGAGATACAGACAGAGAGAGAGATACAGACAGAGAGAGAGATACAGACAGAGAGAGAGATACAGACAGAGAGAGAGAGAGATACAGACAGAGAGAGAGATACAGACAGACAGACAGACAGAGAGAGAGATACAGACAGAGAGAGAGATACAGACAGACAGACAGACAGAGAGAGATACAGACAGAGAGAGAGATACAGACAGAGAGAGAGATACAGACAGACAGACAGAGAGAGACAGAGAGATACAGACAGACAGACAGAGAGAGAGATACAGACAGAGAGAGACAGAGAGAGACAGAGAGACAGACAG
>NW_026602859.1:0-10300 GCF_029448725.1 Salvelinus fontinalis
CTAATAACACACTACCCTCCCCTGTCTAATAACACACTACCCTCCCCTGTCTAATAACACACTACCCTCCCCTGTCTAATAACACACTACCCTCCCCTGTCTAATAACACACTACCCTCCCCTGTCTAATAACACACTACCCTCCCCTGTCTAATAACACACTACCCTCCCCTGTCTAATAAATAACACACTACCCTCCCCTGTCTAATAACACACTACCCTCCCCTGTCTAATAAATAACACACTACCCTCCCCTGTCTAATAACACACTACCCTCCCCTGTCTAATAACACACTACCCTCCCCTGTCTAATAAATAACACACTACCCTCCCCTGTCTAATAACACACTACCCTCCCCTGACTAATAACACACTACCCTCCCCTGTCTAATAACACACTACCCTCCCCTGTCTAATAACACACTACCCTCCCCTGTCTAATAACACACTACCCTCCCCTGTCTAATAACACACTACCCTCCCCTGTCTAATAACACACTACCCTCCCCTGTCTAATAACACGCTACCCTCCCCTGTCTAATAACACGCTACCCTCCCCTGTCTAATAACACACTACCCTCCCCTGTCTAATAACACGCTACCCTCCCCTGTCTAATAACACACTACCCTCCCCTGTCTAATAACACACTACCCTCCCCTGACTAATAACACACTACCCTCCCCTGTCTAATAACACACTACCCTCCCCTGACTAATAACACACTACCCTCCCCTGTCTAATAAATAACACACTACCCTCCCCTGTCTAATAACACACTACCCTCCCCTGACTAATAACACGCTACCCTCCCCTGTCTAATAACACGCTACCCTCCCCTGTCTAATAACACGCTACCCTCCCCTGTCTAATAACACGCTACCCTCCCCTGTCTAATAACACGCTACCCTCCCCTGTCTAATTAATAACACACTACCCTCCCCTGTCTAATTAATAACACACTACCCTCCCCTGTCTAATTAATAACACACTACCCTCCCCTGTCTAATAACACACTACCCTCCCCTGTCTAATAACACACTACCCTCCCCTGTCTAATAACACACTACCCTCCCCTGTCTAATAACACACTACCCTCCCCTGTCTAATAACACACTACCCTCCCCTGTCTAATAACACACTACCCTCCCCTGTCTAATAACACACTACCCTCCCCTGTCTAATAACACACTACCCTCCCCTGTCTAATAACACACTACCCTCCCCTGTCTAATAACACACTACCCTCCCCTGACTAATAACACACTACCCTCCCCTGACTAATAACACACTACCCTCCCCTGTCTAATAACACACTACCCTCCCCTGACTAATAACACACTACCCTCCCCTGACTAATAACACACTACCCTCCCCTGTCTAATAAATAACACACTACCCTCCCCTGTCTAATAACACACTACCCTCCCCTGTCTAATAACACACTACCCTCCCCTGTCTAATAACACACTACCCTCCCCTGTCTAATAACACACTACCCTCCCCTGTCTAATAAATAACACACTACCCTCCCCTGTCTAATAACACACTACCCTCCCCTGTCTAATAAATAACACACTACCCTCCCCTGTCTAATAACACACTACCCTCCCCTGTCTAATAAATAACACACTACCCTCCCCTGTCTAATAACACACTACCCTCCCCTGTCTAATAAATAACACACTACCCTCCCCTGTCTAATAAATAACACACTACCCTCCCCTGTCTAATAACACACTACCCTCCCCTGTCTAATAACACACTACCCTCCCCTGTCTAATAAATAACACACTACCCTCCCCTGTCTAATAACACACTACCCTCCCCTGTCTAATAACACGCTACCCTCCCCTGTCTAATAACACACTACCCTCCCCTGTCTAATAAATAACACACTACCCTCCCCTGTCTAATTACACACTACCCTCCCCTGTCTAATAAATAACACACTACCCTCCCCTGTCTAATAAATAACACACTACCCTCCCCTGTCTAATAACACACTACCCTCCCCTGACTAATAAATAACACACTACCCTCCCCTGTCAAATAACACACTACCCTCCCCTGTCTAATAATACACTACCCTCCCCTGTCTAATAACACACTACCCTCCCCTGTCTAATAACACACTACCCTCCCCTGTCTAATAACACACTACCCTCCCCTGTCTAATAACACACTACCCTCCCCTGTCTAATAACACACTACCCTCCCCTGTCTAATAACACACTACCCTCCCCTGTCTAATAACACACTACCCTCCCCTGTCTAATAAATAACACACTACCCTCCCCTGTCTAATAACACACTACCCTCCCCTGTCTAATAAATAACACACTACCCTCCCCTGTCTAATAACACACTACCCTCCCCTGTCTAATAACACACTACCCTCCCCTGTCTAATAAATAACACACTACCCTCCCCTGTCTAATAACACACTACCCTCCCCTGTCTAATAACACACTACCCTCCCCTGTCTAATAACACACTACCCTCCCCTGTCTAATAACACACTACCCTCCCCTGTCTAATAACACACTACCCTCCCCTGTCTAATAACACACTACCCTCCCCTGTCTAATAACACACTACCCTCCCCTGTCTAATAACACACTACCCTCCCCTGTCTAATAACACACTACCCTCCCCTGTCTAATAACACACTACCCTCCCCTGTCTAATAACACACTACCCTCCCCTGTCTAATAACACACTACCCTCCCCTGTCTAATAACACACTACCCTCCCCTGTCTAATAACACACTACCCTCCCCTGTCTAATAACACACTACCCTCCCCTGTCTAATAACACACTACCCTCCCCTGTCTAATAACACACTACCCTCCCCTGTCTAATAACACACTACCCTCCCCTGTCTAATAACACACTACCCTCCCCTGTCTAATAACACACTACCCTCCCCTGTCTAATAACACACTACCCTCCCCTGTCTAATAACACACTACCCTCCCCTGTCTAATAACACACTACCCTCCCCTGTCTAATAACACACTACCCTCCCCTGTCTAATAACACACTACCCTCCCCTGTCTAATAACACACTACCCTCCCCTGTCTAATAACACACTACCCTCCCCTGTCTAATAACACACTACCCTCCCCTGTCTAATAACACACTACCCTCCCCTGTCTAATAACACACTACCCTCCCCTGTCTAATAACACACTACCCTCCCCTGTCTAATAACACACTACCCTCCCCTGTCTAATAACACACTACCCTCCCCTGTCTAATAACACACTACCCTCCCCTGTCTAATAACACACTACCCTCCCCTGTCTAATAACACACTACCCTCCCCTGTCTAATAACACACTACCCTCCCCTGTCTAATAACACACTACCCTCCCCTGTCTAATAACACACTACCCTCCCCTGTCTAATAACACACTACCCTCCCCTGTCTAATAACACACTACCCTCCCCTGTCTAATAACACACTACCCTCCCCTGTCTAATAACACACTACCCTCCCCTGTCTAATAACACACTACCCTCCCCTGTCTAATAACACACTACCCTCCCCTGTCTAATAACACACTACCCTCCCCTGTCTAATAACACACTACCCTCCCCTGTCTAATAACACACTACCCTCCCCTGTCTAATAACACACTACCCTCCCCTGTCTAATAAATAACACACTACCCTCCCCTGTCTAATAACACACTACCCTCCCCTGTCTAATAAATAACACACTACCCTCCCCTGTCTAATAAATAACACACTACCCTCCCCTGTCTAATAAATAACACACTACCCTCCCCTGTCTAATAACACACTACCCTCCCCTGTCTAATAACACACTACCCTCCCCTGTCTAATAACACACTACCCTCCCCTGTCTAATAACACACTACCCTCCCCTGTCTAATAACACGCTACCCTCCCCTGTCTAATAACACACTACCCTCCCCTGTCTAATAAATAACACACTACCCTCCCCTGTCTAATAAATAACACACTACCCTCCCCTGTCTAATAACACACTACCCTCCCCTGTCTAATAACACACTACCCTCCCCTGTCTAATAACACACTACCCTCCCCTGTCTAATAAATAACACACTACCCTCCCCTGTCTAATAACACACTACCCTCCCCTGTCTAATAACACACTACCCTCCCCTGTCTAATAACACACTACCCTCCCCTGTCTAATAACACACTACCCTCCCCTGTCTAATAACACACTACCCTCCCCTGTCTAATAACACACTACCCTCCCCTGTCTAATAACACACTACCCTCCCCTGTCTAATAAATAACACACTACCCTCCCCTGTCTAATAACACACTACCCTCCCCTGTCTAATAACACACTACCCTCCCCTGTCTAATAAATAACACACTACCCTCCCCTGTCTAATAACACACTACCCTCCCCTGTCTAATAACACACTACCCTCCCCTGTCTAATAACACACTACCCTCCCCTGTCTAATAACACACTACCCTCCCCTGTCTAATAAATAACACACTACCCTCCCCTGTCTAATAAATAACACACTACCCTCCCCTGTCTAATAAATAACACACTACCCTCCCCTGTCTAATAACACACTACCCTCCCCTGTCTAATAACACACTACCCTCCCCTGTCTAATAACACACTACCCTCCCCTGTCTAATAACACACTACCCTCCCCTGTCTAATAACACACTACCCTCCCCTGTCTAATAAATAACACGCTACCCTCCCCTGTCTAATAACACACTACCCTCCCCTGTCTAATAACACACTACCCTCCCCTGACTAATAACACACTACCCTCCCCTGTCTAATAACACACTACCCTCCCCTGTCTAATAAATAACACACTACCCTCCCCTGTCTAATAACACACTACCCTCCCCTGTCTAATAACACACTACCCTCCCCTGTCTAATAACACACTACCCTCCCCTGTCTAATAACACACTACCCTCCCCTGTCTAATAAATAACACACTACCCTCCCCTGTCTAATAACACACTACCCTCCCCTGTCTAATAACACACTACCCTCCCCTGTCTAATAACACACTACCCTCCCCTGTCTAATAACACACTACCCTCCCCTGTCTAATAACACACTACCCTCCCCTGTCTAATAACACACTACCCTCCCCTGTCTAATAACACACTACCCTCCCCTGTCTAATAAATAACACACTACCCTCCCCTGTCTAATAACACACTACCCTCCCCTGTCTAATAACACACTACCCTCCCCTGTCTAATAACACACTACCCTCCCCTGTCTAATAACACACTACCCTCCCCTGTCTAATAACACACTACCCTCCCCTGTCTAATAAATAACACACTACCCTCCCCTGTCTAATAACACACTACCCTCCCCTGTCTAATAACACACTACCCTCCCCTGTCTAATAACACACTACCCTCCCCTGTCTAATAACACACTACCCTCCCCTGTCTAATAACACACTACCCTCCCCTGTCTAATAACACACTACCCTCCCCTGTCTAATAACACACTACCCTCCCCTGTCTAATAACACACTACCCTCCCCTGTCTAATAACACACTACCCTCCCCTGTCTAATAATAACACACTACCCTCCCCTGTCTAATAACACACTACCCTCCCCTGTCTAATAACACACTACCCTCCCCTGTCTAATAACACACTACCCTCCCCTGTCTAATAACACACTACCCTCCCCTGTCTAATAACACACTACCCTCCCCTGTCTAATAACACACTACCCTCCCCTGTCTAATAACACACTACCCTCCCCTGTCTAATAAATAACACACTACCCTCCCCTGTCTAATAACACACTACCCTCCCCTGTCTAATAACACACTACCCTCCCCTGTCTAATAACACACTACCCTCCCCTGTCTAATAACACACTACCCTCCCCTGTCTAATAACACACTACCCTCCCCTGTCTAATAACACACTACCCTCCCCTGTCTAATAAATAACACACTACCCTCCCCTGTCTAATAACACACTACCCTCCCCTGTCTAATAACACACTACCCTCCCCTGTCTAATAACACACTACCCTCCCCTGTCTAATAACACACTACCCTCCCCTGTCTAATAACACACTACCCTCCCCTGTCTAATAACACACTACCCTCCCCTGTCTAATAACACACTACCCTCCCCTGTCTAATAACACACTACCCTCCCCTGTCTAATAAATAACACGCTACCCTCCCCTGTCTAATAACACACTACCCTCCCCTGTCTAATAACACACTACCCTCCCCTGTCTAATAACACACTACCCTCCCCTGTCTAATAAATAACACACTACCCTCCCCTGTCTAATAAATAACACACTACCCTCCCCTGTCTAATAACACACTACCCTCCCCTGTCTAATAAATAACACGCTACCCTCCCCTGTCTAATAACACACTACCCTCCCCTGTCTAATAAATAACACACTACCCTCCCCTGTCTAATAACACACTACCCTCCCCTGTCTAATAAATAACACACTACCCTCCCCTGTCTAATAACACACTACCCTCCCCTGTCTAATAACACACTACCCTCCCCTGTCTAATAACACACTACCCTCCCCTGTCTAATAACACACTACCCTCCCCTGTCTAATAAATAACACACTACCCTCCCCTGTCTAATAACACACTACCCTCCCCTGTCTAATAAATAACACGCTACCCTCCCCTGTCTAATAACACACTACCCTCCCCTGTCTAATAACACACTACCCTCCCCTGTCTAATAAATAACACACTACCCTCCCCTGTCTAATAACACACTACCCTCCCCTGTCTAATAACACACTACCCTCCCCTGTCTAATAACACACTACCCTCCCCTGTCTAATAACACACTACCCTCCCCTGTCTAATAACACACTACCCTCCCCTGTCTAATAACACACTACCCTCCCCTGTCTAATAACACACTACCCTCCCCTGTCTAATAACACACTACCCTCCCCTGTCTAATAACACACTACCCTCCCCTGTCTAATAACACACTACCCTCCCCTGTCTAATAAATAACACACTACCCTCCCCTGTCTAATAAATAACACACTACCCTCCCCTGTCTAATAACACACTACCCTCCCCTGTCTAATAACACACTACCCTCCCCTGTCTAATAACACACTACCCTCCCCTGTCTAATAAATAACACACTACCCTCCCCTGTCTAATAACACACTACCCTCCCCTGTCTAATAAATAACACACTACCCTCCCCTGTCTAATAACACACTACCCTCCCCTGTCTAATAACACACTACCCTCCCCTGTCTAATAACACACTACCCTCCCCTGTCTAATAACACACTACCCTCCCCTGTCTAATAACACACTACCCTCCCCTGTCTAATAAATAACACACTACCCTCCCCTGTCTAATAAATAACACACTACCCTCCCCTGTCTAATAACACACTACCCTCCCCTGTCTAATAACACACTACCCTCCCCTGTCTAATAACACACTACCCTCCCCTGTCTAATAACACACTACCCTCCCCTGTCTAATAACACACTACCCTCCCCTGTCTAATAAATAACACACTACCCTCCCCTGTCTAATAACACACTACCCTCCCCTGTCTAATAACACACTACCCTCCCCTGTCTAATAACACACTACCCTCCCCTGTCTAATAACACACTACCCTCCCCTGTCTAATAAATAACACACTACCCTCCCCTGTCTAATAACACACTACCCTCCCCTGTCTAATAAATAACACGCTACCCTCCCCTGTCTAATAACACACTACCCTCCCCTGTCTAATAACACACTACCCTCCCCTGTCTAATAACACACTACCCTCCCCTGTCTAATAAATAACACACTACCCTCCCCTGTCTAATAACACACTACCCTCCCCTGTCTAATAACACACTACCCTCCCCTGTCTAATAACACACTACCCTCCCCTGTCTAATAACACACTACCCTCCCCTGTCTAATAACACACTACCCTCCCCTGTCTAATAACACACTACCCTCCCCTGTCTAATAACACACTACCCTCCCCTGTCTAATAACACACTACCCTCCCCTGTCTAATAACACACTACCCTCCCCTGTCTAATAAATAACACGCTACCCTCCCCTGTCTAATAACACACTACCCTCCCCTGTCTAATAACACACTACCCTCCCCTGTCTAATAACACACTACCCTCCCCTGTCTAATAACACACTACCCTCCCCTGTCTAATAAATAACACACTACCCTCCCCTGTCTAATATAACACACTACCCTCCCCTGTCTAATAAATAACACGCTACCCTCCCCTGTCTAATAACACACTACCCTCCCCTGTCTAATAACACACTACCCTCCCCTGTCTAATAACACACTACCCTCCCCTGTCTAATAACACACTACCCTCCCCTGTCTAATAACACACTACCCTCCCCTGTCTAATAACACACTACCCTCCCCTGTCTAATAACACACTACCCTCCCCTGTCTAATAACACACTACCCTCCCCTGTCTAATAACACACTACCCTCCCCTGTCTAATAACACACTACCCTCCCCTGTCTAATAACACACTACCCTCCCCTGTCTAATAACACACTACCCTCCCCTGTCTAATAACACACTACCCTCCCCTGTCTAATAACACACTACCCTCCCCTGTCTAATAACACACTACCCTCCCCTGTCTAATAAATAACACACTACCCTCCCCTGTCTAATAACACACTACCCTCCCCTGTCTAATAAATAACACCTACCCTCCCCTGTCTAATAACACACTACCCTCCCCTGTCTAATAACACACTACCCTCCCCTGTCTAATAAATAACACACTACCCTCCCCTGTCTAATAACACACTACCCTCCCCTGTCTAATAACACACTACCCTCCCCTGTCTAATAACACACTACCCTCCCCTGTCTAATAACACACTACCCTCCCCTGTCTAATAACACACTACCCTCCCCTGTCTAATAACACACTACCCTCCCCTGTCTAATAACACACTACCCTCCCCTGTCTAATAACACACTACCCTCCCCTGTCTAATAACACACTACCCTCCCCTGTCTAATAACACACTACCCTCCCCTGTCTAATAACACACTACCCTCCCCTGTCTAATAATAACACACTACCCTCCCCTGTCTAATAACACACTACCCTCCCCTGTCTAATAACACACTACCCTCCCCTGTCTAATAACACACTACCCTCCCCTGTCTAATAAATAACACACTACCCTCCCCTGTCTAATAACACACTACCCTCCCCTGTCTAATAAATAACACACTACCCTCCCCTGTCTAATAACACACTACCCTCCCCTGTCTAATAACACACTACCCTCCCCTGTCTAATAACACACTACCCTCCCCTGTCTAATAACACACTACCCTCCCCTGTCTAATAAATAACACACTACCCTCCCCTGTCTAATAAATAACACACTACCCTCCCCTGTCTAATAACACACTACCCTCCCCTGTCTAATAACACACTACCCTCCCCTGTCTAATAACACACTACCCTCCCCTGTCTAATAACACACTACCCTCCCCTGTCTAATAACACACTACCCTCCCCTGTCTAATAAATAACACACTACCCTCCCCTGTCTAATAACACACTACCCTCCCCTGTCTAATAACACACTACCCTCCCCTGTCTAATAACACACTACCCTCCCCTGTCTAATAACACACTACCCTCCCCTGTCTAATAAATAACACACTACCCTCCCCTGTCTAATAACACACTACCCTCCCCTGTCTAATAAATAACACGCTACCCTCCCCTGTCTAATAACACACTACCCTCCCCTGTCTAATAACACACTACCCTCCCCTGTCTAATAACACACTACCCTCCCCTGTCTAATAACACACTACCCTCCCCTGTCTAATAAATAACACACTACCCTCCCCTGTCTAATAACACACTACCCTCCCCTGTCTAATAACACACTACCCTCCCCTGTCTAATAACACACTACCCTCCCCTGTCTAATAACACACTACCCTCCCCTGTCTAATAACACACTACCCTCCCCTGTCTAATAACACACTACCCTCCCCTGTCTAATAACACACTACCCTCCCCTGTCTAATAAATAACACGCTACCCTCCCCTGTCTAATAACACACTACCCTCCCCTGTCTAATAACACACTACCCTCCCCTGTCTAATAACACACTACCCTCCCCTGTCTAATAACACACTACCCTCCCCTGTCTAATAAATAACACACTACCCTCCCCTGTCTAATAAATAACACACTACCCTCCCCTGTCTAATAAATAACAC
>NW_026602860.1:0-10281 GCF_029448725.1 Salvelinus fontinalis
CGACAGGACACAACGACAGGACACAACGACAGGACACAACGACAGGACAGTGACAGGACACAACGACAGGACAGTGACAGGACACAACGACAGGTCACAACGACAGGACACAACGACAGGACATAACGACAGGACACAACGACAGGACACAACGACAGGACACAACGACAGGACAACGACAGGACACAACGACAGGACAGCGACAGGACAAAACGACAGGACACAACGACAGGTCACAACGACAGGACACAACAACAGGACACAACGACAGGTCACAACGACAGGCCACAACGACAGGACACAACGACAGGACACAACGACAGGACACAACGACAGGACAGCGACAGGACACAACGACAGGACACAACGACAGGTCACAACGACAGGACACAACGACAGGTCACAATGACAGGTCAGTGACAGGACACAACTACAGGACACAACGACAGGTCACAACGACAGGACACAACGACAGGTCAAAACGACAGGACACAACGACAGGACACAACGACAGGACACAACGACAGGACACAACGACAGGACACAACAACAGGACAGTGACAGGACACAACGACAGGACACAACGACAGGACACAACGACAGAACACAACGACAGGACACAACGACAGGACAGTGACAGGACACAACGACAGGACACAACGACAGGACACAACGACAGGACACAACGACAGGACACAACGACAGGACACAACGACAGGTCACAACGACAGGACACAACGACAGGACACAACGACAGGACAGTGACAGGACACAAAGACAGGACACAACGACAGGACACAACGACAGGACACAACAACAGGACACAACGACAGGTCACAACGACAGGTCACAACGACAGGGCAGTGACAGGACACAACGACAGGACACAACGACAGGACACAACGACAGGACACATCGACAGGACACAACGACAGGTCACAACGACAGGGCAGTGACAGTACAGGGCAGTGACAGGACACAACGACAGGACAGGGCAGTGACAGGACAGGACAGGACAGGGCAGTGACAGGACAGGACAGGACAGTGACAGGACAGTAACACAGTTCTCTTGCAGGCTATTTTGTATTACGGTATCTCTCCCTCTCTCTCTCTCTCTCTCTCTCTCTCTCTCTCTCTCTCTCTCTCTCTCTCTCTCTCTGCGCTACAGAGAAATTCAGGAGACGAATCAATTGGACACAGTCAGAAACATGGAGTCCTCATCCCCCCCCCCCCCTTTTAACCATGAAACGGGCCCCGATGACATCTGATTCACATCAACCACAACGAATCAACCGTAGCCTTCGTTCCAGGGACTACAGCATCAGAGCTGTAGCTGAGAGGAGTACAGAGCTGACTAGATCAGGAGGAGGGTTCACAGACTGATGGAGGAGAGGAATACAGAGCTGACTAGATTAGGAGGAGGGTTCACAGACTGATGGAGGAGAGGAGTACAGAGCTGACTAGAATAGGAGGAGGGTTCACAGACTGATGGAGGAGAGGAGTACAGAGCTGACTAGAATAGGAGGAGGGTTCACAGACTGATGGAGGAGAGGAGTACAGAGCTGACTAGAATAGGAGGAGGGTTCACAGACTGATGGAGGAGAGGAATACAGAGCTGACTAGAATAGGAGGAGGGTTCACAGACTGATGGAGGAGAGGAATACAGAGCTGACTAGATCAGGAGGAGGGTTCACAGACTGATGGAGGAGAGGAGTACAGAGCTGACTAGAATAGGAGGACAGACTGATGGAGGAGAGGGATACAGGAGGAGGGATCACAGACTGGTGGAGGAGAGGAGTACAGAGCTGACTAGAATAGGAGGAGGGTTCACAGACTGATGGAGGAGAGGAATACAGAGTATCCTCTAGACTACAGCCGCTATCCTCTATACTACAGCCACTATTCTCTAGACTACAGCCACTGTCCTCTAGACTACAGCCACTATCCTCTAGACTACAGCCACTATCCTCTAGACTACAGCCACTATCCTCTAGACTACAGCCACTATCCTCTAGACTACAGCCACTATCCTCTATACTACAGCCACTGTCCTCTATACTACAGCCACTATCCTCTATACTACAGCCACTATCCTCTAGACTACAGCCACTATCCTCTATACTACAGCCACTATCCTCTAGACTACAGCCACTGTCCTCTATACTACAGCCACTGTCCTCTATACTACAGCCACTATCCTCTATACTACAGCCACTATTCTCTAGACTACAGCCACTATCCTCTAGACTACAGCCACTAGACTACAGCCACTGTCCTCTAGACTACAGCCACTATCCTCTAGACTACAGCCACTGTCCTCTAGACTACAGCCACTATCCTCTAGACTACAGCCACTATCCTCTAGACTACAGCCACTATCCTCTAGACTAGAGCCACTGTCCTCTAGGATACAGCCACTATCCTCTAGACTACAGCCACTATCCTCTAGACTACAGCCGCTATCCTCTAGACTACAGACACTAGACTACAGCCACTATCCTCTAGACTACAGCCACTATCCTCTAGACTACAGCCACTGTCCTCTAGACTACAGTCACTATCCTCTAGACTACAGCCACTATCCTCTAGACTACAGCCACTGTCCTCTAGACTACAGCCACTATCCTCTAGACTACAGCCACTAGACTACAGCCACTATCCTCTAGACTACAGCCACTATCCTCTAGACTACAGCCACTGTCCTCTAGACTACAGCCACTATCCTCTAGACTACAGCCAGTGTCCTTTAGACTACAGCCACTATCCTCTATACTACAGCCACTATTCTCTATACTACAGCCACTATCCTCTAGACTACAGCCACTGTCCTCTATACTACAGCCACTATCCTCTAGACTACAGCCACTATCCTCTAGACTACAGCCACTATCCTCTAGACTACAGCCACTGTCCTCTAGACTACAGCCACTATCCTCTATATTACAGCCACTATCCTCTATACTACAGCCACTGTCCTCTAGACTACAGCCACTATCCTCTATACTACAGCCACTGTCCTCTAGACTACAGCCACTATCCTCTAGACTACAGCCATTATCCTCTAGACTACAGCCACTATCCTCTAGACTACAGCCACTATCCTCTATACTACAGCCACTATCCTCTAGACTACAGCCACTATCCTCTAGACTACAGCCACTATCCTCTAGACTACAGCCACTATCCTCTAGACTACAGCCACTATCCTCTATACTACAGCCACTATCCTCTAGACTACAGCCACTATCCTCTAGACTACAGCCACTGTCCTCTATACTACAGCCACTGTCCTCTATACTACAGCCACTATCCTCTAGACTACAGCCACTATCCTCTAGACTACAGCCACTATCCTCTAGACTACAGCCACTATCCTCTATACTACAGCCACTATCCTCTATACTACAGCCACTATCCCCTATACTACAGCCACTATCCTCTATACTACAGCCACTATTCTCTAGACTACAGCCACTATCCTCTATACTACAGCCACTATCCTCTAGACTACAGCCACTATCCTCTAGACTACAGCCACTATCCTCTAGACTACAGCCACTATCCTCTAGACTACAGCCACTGTCCTCTAGACTACAGCCACTATCCTCTATACTACAGCCACTATCCTCTAGACTACAGCCACTATCCTCTATACTACAGCCACTATCCTCTAGACTACAGCCACTATCCTCTAGACTACAGCCACTAGACTACAGCCACTGTCCTCTAGACTACAGCCACTATCCTCTATACTACAGCCACTATCCTCTATACTACAGCCACTAGACTACAGCCACTGTCCTCTAGACTACAGCCACTGTCCTCTATACTACAGCCTCTATCCTCTAGACTACAGCCACTGTCCTCTAGACTACAGACACTATACTACAGCCACTATCCTCTATACTACAGCCACTATCCTCTAGACTACAGCCACTATCCTCTAGACTACAGCCACTATCCTCTAGACTACAGCCACTATCCTCTAGACTACAGCCACTATCCTCTAGACTACAGCCACTATCCTCTAGACTACAGCCACTATCCTCTAGACTACAGCCACTATCCTCTAGACTACAGCCACTGTCCTCTAGACTACAGCCACTATCCTCTAGACTACAGCCACTATCCTCTAGACTACAGCCACTGTCCTCTAGACTACAGCCACTATCCTCTATACTACAGCCACTATCCTCTAAACTACAGCCACTATCCTCTAGACTACAGCCACTGTCCTTTAGACTACAGCCACTGTCCTCTAGACTACAGCCACTATTCTCTAGACTACAGCCACTGTCCTCTAGACTACAGCCACTATCCTCTAGACTACAGCCACTATCCTCTAGACTACAGCCACTATCCTCTAGACTACAGCCACTATCCTCTAGACTACAGCCACTAGACTACAGCCACTATCCTCTAGACTACAGCCACTGTCCTCTATACTACAGCCACTGTCCTCTAGACTACAGCCACTATCCTCTAGACTACAGCCACTATCCTCTAGACTACAGCCACTATCCTCTAGACTACAGCCACTATCCTCTAGACTACAGCCACTATCCTCTAGACTACAGCCACTATTCTCTAGACTACAGCCACTGTCCTCTAGACTACAGCCACTATCCTCTATACTACAGCCACTGTCCTCTATACTACAGCCACTATCCTCTATACTACAGCCACTATCCTCTAGACTACAGCCACTATCCTCTAGACTACAGCCACTATCCTCTAGACTACAGCCTCTAGACTACAGCCACTATCCTCTAGACTACAGCCACTATCCTCTAGACTACAGCCATTATCCTCTAGACTACAGCCACTATCCTCTAGACTACAGCCACTATCCTCTAGACTACAGCCACTATCCTCTAGACTACAGCCACTGTCCTCTAGACTACAGCCACTATCCTCTAGACTACAGCCACTATCCTCTATACTACAGCCACTAGACTACAGCCAGTGTCCTTTAGACTACAGCCACTATCCTCTAGACTACAGCCACTATCCTCTAGACTACAGCCACTATTTTCTATACTACAGCCACTAGACTACAGCCACTATCCTCTAGACTACAGCCACTATCCTCTAGACTACAGCCACTGTCCTCTAGACTACAGCCACTATCCTCTAGACTACAGCCACTATCCTCTAGACTACAGCCACTGTCCTCTAGACTACAGCCACTATCCTCTAGACTACAGCCACTATCCTCTAGACTACAGCCACTATCCTCTAGACTACAGCCACTATCCTCTAGACTACAGCCACTGTCCTCTAGACTACAGCCACTATCCTCTAGACTACAGCCACTATCCTCTAGACTACAGCCACTATCCTCTAGACTACAGCCACTATCCTCTATACTACAGCCACTATCCTCTAGACTACAGCCACTATCCTCTAGACTACAGCCACTGTCCTCTAGACTACAGCCACTATCCTCTAGACTACAGCCACTATCCTCTAGACTACAGCCACTATCCTCTAGACTACAGCCACTATCCTCTAGACTACAGCCACTATCCTCTAGACTACAGCCACTATCCTCTAGACTACAGCCACTATCCTCTAGACTACAGCCACTATCCTCTAGACTACAGCCACTATCCTCTAGACTACAGCCACTATCCTCTATACTACAGCCACTATCCTCTAGACTACAGCCACTATCCTCTAGACTACAGCCACTATCCTCTAGACTACAGCCACTATCCTCTAGACTACAGCCACTGTCCTCTATACTACAGCCACTGTCCTCTAGACTACAGCCACTATCCTCTATACTACAGCCACTGTCCTCTAGACTACAGCCACTATCCTCTAGACTACAGCCACTATCCTCTAGACTACAGCCACTATCCTCTATACTACAGCCACTATCCTCTAGACTACAGCCTCTAGACTACAGCCACTATCCTCTAGACTACAGCCACTATCCTCTAGACTACAGCCACTGTCCTCTAGACTACAGTCACTATCCTCTATACTACAGTCACTATCCTCTATACTACAGTCACTATCCTCTAGACTACAGCCACTATCCTCTATACTACAGCCACTGTCCTCTAGACTACAGCCACTATCCTCTAGACTACAGCCTCTATCCTCTAGACTACAGCCACTATCCTCTAGACTACAGCCACTATCCTCTAGACTACAGCCACTATCCTCTATACTACAGCCACTATCCTCTATACTACAGCCTCTATCCTCTAGACTACAGCCACTGTCCTCTAGACTACAGCCTCTATACTACAGCCACTATCCTCTATACTACAGCCACTATCCTCTAGACTACAGCCTCTATCCTCTAGACTACAGCCACTGTCCTCTAGACTACAGCCTCTATACTACAGCCACTATCCTCTATACTACAGCCACTATCCTCTAGACTACAGCCACTGTCCTCTAGACTACAGCCACTATCCTCTAGACTACAGCCACTATCCTCTAGACTACAGCCACTATCCTCTAGACTACAGCCACTGTCCTCTAGACTACAGCCACTGTCCTTTAGACTACAGCCACTGTCCTCTAGACTACAGCCACTATCCTCTAGACTACAGCCACTGTCCTCTAGACTACAGACACTAGACTACAGCCACTATCCTCTAGACTACAGCCAGTGTCCTTTAGACTACAGCCACTATCCTCTAGACTACAGCCACTAGACTACAGCCACTATCCTCTAGACTACAGCCACTAGACTACAGCCACTATCCTCTATACTACAGCCACTATCCTCTAGACTACAGCCACTAGACTACAGCCACTATCCTCTAGACTACAGCCACTAGACTACAGCCACTATCCTCTAGACTACAGCCACTATCCTCTAGACTACAGCCACTGTCCTCTAGACTACAGACACTAGACTACAGCCACTATCCTCTAGACTACAGCCAGTGTCCTTTAGACTACAGCCACTATCCTCTAGACTACAGCCACTAGACTACAGCCACTATCCTCTATACTACAGCCACTATCCTCTAGACTACAGCCACTGTCCTCTAGACTACAGCCACTATCCTCTAGACTACAGCCACTATCCTCTAGACTACAGCCACTATCCTCTAGACTACAGCCACTGTCCTCTAGACTACAGCCACTGTCCTTTAGACTACAGCCACTGTCCTCTAGACTACAGCCACTATCCTCTAGACTACAGCCACTGTCCTCTAGACTACAGACACTAGACTACAGCCACTATCCTCTAGACTACAGCCACTATCCTCTAGACTACAGCCACTGTCCTCTAGACTACAGACACTAGACTACAGCCACTATCCTCTAGACTACAGCCACTATCCTCTAGACTACAGCCACTGTCCTCTAGACTACAGACACTAGACTACAGCCACTATCCTCTAGACTACAGCCAGTGTCCTTTAGACTACAGCCACTATCCTCTAGACTACAGCCACTAGACTACAGCCACTATCCTCTATACTACAGCCACTATCCTCTAGACTACAGCCACTGTCCTCTAGACTACAGCCACTATCCTCTAGACTACAGCCACTATCCTCTAGACTACAGCCACTATCCTCTAGACTACAGCCACTGTCCTCTAGACTACAGCCACTGTCCTTTAGACTACAGCCACTGTCCTCTAGACTACAGCCACTGTCCTTTAGACTACAGCCACTGTCCTCTAGACTACAGCCACTATCCTCTAGACTACAGCCACTATCCTCTAGACTACAGCCAGTGTCCTTTAGACTACAGCCACTATCCTCTAGACTACAGACACTATACTACAGCCACTATCCTCTAGACTACAGACACTATCCTCTAGACTACAGCCACTGTCCTCTAGACTACAGCCACTATCCTCTAGACTACAGCCACTATCCTCTATACTACAGACACTATACTACAGCCACTAGACTACAGCCACTATCCTCTAGACTACAGACACTATACTACAGCCACTATCCTCTAGACTACAGCCACTGTCCTCTAGACTACAGCCACTATCCTCTAGACTACAGCCACTATCCTCTATACTACAGCCACTGTCCTCTAGACTACAGCCTCTAGACTACAGCCACTGTCCTCTATACTACAGCCACTGTCCTCTAGACTACAGCCACTATCCTCTAGACTACAGCCACTATCCTCTAGACTACAGCCACTATCCTCTATACTACAGCCACTATCCTCTATACTACAGCCACTATCCTCTAGACTACAGCCACTATCCTCTAGACTACAGCCACTATCCTCTATACTACAGCCACTATCCTCTAGACTACAGCCACTATCCTCTATACTACAGCCACTATCCTCTAGACTACAGCCACTATCCTCTATACTACAGCCACTATCCTCTATACTACAGCCACTATCCTCTAGACTACAGCCACTATCCTCTAGACTACAGCCACTATCCTCTATACTACAGCCACTATCCTCTAGACTACAGCCACTATCCTCTAGACTACAGCCACTATCCTCTATACTACAGCCACTATCCTCTAGACTACAGCCACTATCCTCTATACTACAGCCACTATCCTCTAGACTACAGCCACTATCCTCTATACTACAGCCACTATCCTCTAGACTACAGCCACTATCCTCTAGACTACAGCCACTGTCCTCTATACTACAGCCACTGTCCTCTAGACTACAGCCACTATCCTCTAGACTACAGCCACTATCCTCTATACTACAGCCACTATCCTCTATACTACAGCCACTATCCTCTATACTACAGCCACTATCCTCTAGACTACAGCCACTATCCTCTAGACTACAGCCACTATCCTCTAGACTACAGCCACTGTCCTCTAGACTACAGCCACTATCCTCTATACTACAGCCACTATCCTCTATACTACAGCCACTATCCTCTATACTACAGCCACTATCCTCTAGACTACAGCCACTATCCTCTAGACTACAGCCACTATCCTCTAGACTACAGCCACTATCCTCTATACTACAGCCACTATCCTCTATACTACAGCCACTATCCTCTATACTACAGCCACTATCCTCTATACTACAGCCACTATCCTCTATACTACAGCCACTATCCTCTATACTACAGCCACTATCCTCTATACTACAGCCACTATCCTCTATACTACAGCCACTATCCTCTAGACTACAGCCACTATCCTCTAGACTACAGCCACTATCCTCTAGACTACAGCCACTATCCTCTATACTACAGCCACTATCCTCTAGACTACAGCCACTATCCTCTATACTACAGCCACTGTCCTCTAGACTACAGCCACTATCCTCTAGACTACAGCCACTATCCTCTAGACTACAGCCACTGTCCTCTATACTACAGCCACTATCCTCTAGACTACAGCCACTATCCTCTAGACTACAGCCACTGTCCTCTATACTACAGCCACTATCCTCTATATTACAGCCACTATCCTCTAGACTACAGCCACTATCCTCTAGACTACAGCCACTATCCTCTAGACTACAGCCACTATCCTCTAGACTACAGCCACTATCCTCTAGACTACAGCCACTATCCTCTATATTACAGCCACTGTCCTCTATACTACAGCCACTATCCTCTAGACTACAGCCACTATCCTCTATACTACAGCCACTATCCTCTATACTACAGCCACTATCCTCTAGACTACAGCCACTATCCTCTAGACTACAGTCACTATCCTCTAGACTACAGCCACTATCCTCTATACTACAGCCACTATCCTCTATACTACAGCCACTATCCTCTAGACTACAGCCACTATCCTCTAGACTACAGTCACTATCCTCTAGACTACAGCCACTGTCCTCTAGACTACAGCCACTATCCTCTATACTACAGCCACTATCCTCTAAACTACAGCCATTATCCTCTAGACTACAGTCACTATCCTCTAGACTACAGCCACTATCCTCTAGACTACAGCCACTATCCTCTAGACTACAGCCACTGTCCTCTATACTACAGCCACTATCCTCTATACTACAGCCACTATCCTCTATACTACAGCCACTATCCTCTAGACTACAGCCACTGTCCTCTAGACTACAGCCACTATCCTCTATACTACAGCCACTATCCTCTAAACTACAGCCATTATCCTCTAGACTACAGTCACTATCCTCTAGACTACAGCCACTATCCTCTAGACTACAGCCACTATCCTCTAGACTACAGCCACTGTCCTCTATACTACAGCCACTATCCTCTATACTACAGCCACTATCCTCTATACTACAGCCACTATCCTCTAAACTACAGCCATTATCCTCTAGACTACAGCCACTAGACTACAGCCACTG
>NW_026602861.1:0-10274 GCF_029448725.1 Salvelinus fontinalis
ATCTGCACTGTTTTCCTTCTCAACCTTTTTGGTTGTTTTGACAATTGCAGTATCACAGTCCTTTTTCTAATATCTTCTCTAATCTTAGAAATGTTTCTTCTTCACGATTGGCTGATCCTTCTCATCTGCACTGTTTTCCTTCTCAACCTTTTTGGTTGTTTTGACAATTGCAGTATCACAGTCCTCTTTTTCTCATATCTTCTCTAATCTGAGAAATGTTTCTTCTTCACGATTGGCGGATCCTTCTCATCTGCACTGTTTTCCTTCTCAACCTTTTTGGTTGTTTTGACAATTGCAGTATCACAGTCCTTTTTCTAATATCTTCTCTAATCTTAGAAATGTTTCTTCACGATTGGCTGATCCTTCTCATCTGCACTGTTTTCCTTCTCAACCTTTTTGGTTGTTTTGACAATTGCAGTATCACAGTCTTCTTTTTCTCATATCTTCTCTAATCTGAGAAATGTTTCTTCTTCACGATTGGCGGATCCTTCTCATCTGCACTGTTTTCCTTCTCAACCTTTTTGGTTGTTTTGACAATTGCAGTATCACAGTCCTTTTTCTAATATCTTCTCTAATCTTAGAAATGTTTCTTCTTCACGATTGGCTGATCCTTCTCATCTGCACTGTTTTCCTTCTCAACCTTTTTGGTTGTTTTGACAATTGCAGTATCACAGTCCTCTTTCTCATATCTTCTCTAATCTGAGAAATGTTTCTTCTTCACGATTGGCGGATCCTTCTCATCTGCACTGTTTTCCTTCTCAACCTTTTTGGTTGTTTTGACAATTGCAGTATCACAGTCCTTTTTCTAATATCTTCTCTAATCTTAGAAATGTTTCTTCTTCACGATTGGCTGATCCTTCTCATCTGCACTGTTTTCCTTCTCAACCTTTCTGGTTGTTTTGACAATTGCAGTATCACAGTCCTCTTTTTCTCATATCTTCTCTAATCTGAGAAATGTTTCTTCACGATTGGCTGATCCTTCTCATCTGCACTGTTTTCCTTTAAGTTTTAGGTTGTAGTGCAGAAAGCAGTGCTTGTCTGCTTGGTCCCCTGTCAGTCTGCTTATCATAAATAATCCCCACCTCACTGAACACTCGATTGGGACCGAGGAAGGTGGGGGACAGAAACTTCTTTGCCAATGGAGCAAGTGATTGAAGTCTGTCGTCATTCTGCTTCCACCACTCCAAAGGCAAGCCGCTCTTTCTGTCAATGACAGGCTCTGTGAGGTAACGCTCCAACTCAATTTCAAAACTGCACTGGACTTCAGCCCTGCCCTCTTGGCTTCCAAGGATTCTAGCGTAGAGGCTGTCCACCGGACTGGGTGGCTGATTCATCTACTTGGACTCTTTTCTTTTTTGCACCTGGATTTGTGTCCTCCTCTTCACTTGTCCCATCTACGTCATCTTGGATCGAACCCATCTTTATCATCCTCTCCTCCAACTCTCATTTTTCCAAGCATTTCATTCTTCATTTCTTCCAGTTTCCTGAAGAAATGTTTCTTCACGATTGGCTGATCCTTCTCATCTGCACTGTTTTCCTTCTCAACCTTTTTGGTTGTTTTGACAATTGCAGTATCACAGTCCTCTTTTTCTCATATCTTCTCTAATCTGAGAAATGTTTCTTCTTCACGATTGGCGGATCCTTCTCATCTGCACTGTTTTCCTTCTCAACCTTTTTGGTTGTTTTGACAATTGCAGTATCACAGTCCTCTTTTTCTCATATCTTCTCTAATCTGAGAAATGTTTCTTCTTCACGATTGGCGGATCCTTATCTGCACTGTTTTCCTTCTCAACCTTTTTGGTTGTTTTGACAATTGCAGTATCACAGTCCTCTTTTTCTCATATCTTCTCTAATCTGAGAAATGTTTTTTCTTCACGATTGGCGGATCCTTCTCATCTGCACTGTTTTCCTTCTCAACCTTTTTGGTTGTTTTGACAATTGCAGTATCACAGTCCTCTTCACTTTTTCTAATATCTTCTCTAATCTGATAAATGTTTCTTCTTCACGATTGGCTGATCCTTCTCATCTGCACTGTTTTCCTTCTCAACCTTTTTGGTTGTTTTGACAATTGCAGTATCACAGTCCTCTTCACTTTTTCTAATATCTTCTCTAATCTGAGAAATGTTTCTTCTTCACGATTGGCTGATCCTTCTCATCTGCACTGTTTTCCTTCAAGTTTTAGGTTGTAGTGCAGAAAGCAGTGCTTGTCTGCTTGGTCCCCTGTCAGTCTGCTTATCATAAATAATCCCCACCTCACTGAACACTCGATTGGGACCGAGGAAGGTGGGGGACAGAAACTTCTTTGCCAATGGAGCAAGTGATTGAAGTCTGTCGTCATTCTGCTTCCACCACTCCAAAGGCAAGCCGCTCTTTCTGTCAATGACAGGCTCTGTGAGGTAACGCTCCAACTCAATTTCAAAACTGCACTGGACTTCAGCCCTGCCCTCTTGGCTTCCAAGGATTCTAGCGTAGAGGCTGTCCACCGGACTGGGTGGCTGATTCATCTACTTGGACTCTTTTCTTTTTTGCACCTGGATTTGTGTCCTCCTCTTCACTTGTCCCATCTACGTCATCTTGGATCGAACCCATCTTTATCATCCTCTCCTCCAACTCTCATTTTTCCAAGCATTTCATTCTTCATTTCTTCCAGTTTCCTGAAGAAATGTTTCTTCACGATTGGCTGATCCTTCTCATCTGCACTGTTTTCCTTCTCAACCTTTTTGGTTGTTTTGACAATTGCAGTATCACAGTCCTTTTTCTAATATCTTCTCTAATCTTAGAAATGTTTCTTCTTCACGATTGGCTGATCCTTCTCATCTGCACTGTTTTCCTTCTCAACCTTTTTGGTTGTTTTGACAATTGCAGTATCACAGTCCTCTTTTTCTCATATCTTCTCTAATCTGAGAAATGTTTCTTCACGATTGGCGGATCCTTCTCATCTGCACTGTTTTCCTTCTCAACCTTTTTGGTTGTTTTGACAATTGCAGTATCACAGTCCTTTTTCTAATATCTTCTCTAATCTTAGAAATGTTTCTTCTTCACGATTGGCTGATCCTTCTCATCTGCACTGTTTTCCTTCTCAACCTTTCTGGTTGTTTTGACAATTGCAGTATCACAGTCCTCTTTCTCATATCTTCTCTAATCTGAGAAATGTTTCTTCTTCACGATTGGCTGATCCTTCTCATCTGCACTGTTTTCCTTCAAGTTTTAGGTTGTAGTGCAGAAAGCAGTGCTTGTCTGCTTGGTCCCCTGTCAGTCTGCTTATCATAAATAATCCCCACCTCACTGAACACTCGATTGGGACCGAGGAAGGTGGGGGACAGAAACTTCTTTGCCAATGGAGCAAGTGATTGAAGTCTGTCGTCATTCTGCTTCCACCACTCCAAAGGCAAGCCGCTCTTTCTGTCAATGACAGGCTCTGTGAGGTAACGCTCCAACTCAATTTCAAAACTGCACTGGACTTCATCCCTGCCCTCTTGGCTTCCAAGGATTCTAGCGTAGAGGCTGTCCACCGGACTGGGTGGCTGATTCATCTACTTGGACTCTTTTCTTTTTTGCACCTGGATTTGTCCTCCTCTTCACTTGTCCCATCTACGTCATCTTGGATCGAACCCATCTTTATCATCCTCTCCTCCAACTCTCTCATTTTTCCAAGCATTTCATTCTTCATTTCTTCCAGTTTCCTGAAGAAATGTTTCTTCACGATTGGCTGATCCTTCTCATCTGCACTGTTTTCCTTCTCAACCTTTTTGGTTGTTTTGACAATTGCAGTATCACAGTCCTCTTTTTCTCATATCTTCTCTAATCTGAGAAATGTTTTTTCTTCACGATTGGCGGATCCTTCTCATCTGCACTGTTTTCCTTCTCAACCTTTTTGGTTGTTTTGACAATTGCAGTATCACAGTCCTCTTTTTCTCATATCTTCTCTAATCTGAGAAATGTTTCTTCTTCACGATTGGCGGATCCTTATCTGCACTGTTTTCCTTCTCAACCTTTTTGGTTGTTTTGACAATTGCAGTATCACAGTCCTTTTTCTAATATCTTCTCTAATCTTAGAAATGTTTCTTCTTCACGATTGGCTGATCCTTCTCATCTGCACTGTTTTCCTTCTCAACCTTTTTGGTTGTTTTGACAATTGCAGTATCACAGTCCTCTTTTTCTCATATCTTCTCTAATCTGAGAAATGTTTCTTCTTCACGATTGGCGGATCCTTCTCATCTGCACTGTTTTCCTTCTCAACCTTTTTGGTTGTTTTGACAATTGCAGTATCACAGTCCTTTTTCTAATATCTTCTCTAATCTTAGAAATGTTTCTTCTTCACGATTGGCTGATCCTTCTCATCTGCACTGTTTTCCTTCTCAACCTTTCTGGTTGTTTTGACAATTGCAGTATCACAGTCCTCTTTCTCATATCTTCTCTAATCTGAGAAATGTTTCTTCTTCACGATTGGCTGATCCTTCTCATCTGCACTGTTTTCCTTCAAGTTTTAGGTTGTAGTGCAGAAAGCAGTGCTTGTCTGCTTGGTCCCCTGTCAGTCTGCTTATCATAAATAATCCCCACCTCACTGAACACTCGATTGGGACCGAGGAAGGTGGGGGACAGAAACTTCTTTGCCAATGGAGCAAGTGATTGAAGTCTGTCGTCATTCTGCTTCCACCACTCCAAAGGCAAGCCGCTCTTTCTGTCAATGACAGGCTCTGTGAGGTAACGCTCCAACTCAATTTCAAAACTGCACTGGACTTCATCCCTGCCCTCTTGGCTTCCAAGGATTCTAGCGTAGAGGCTGTCCACCGGACTGGGTGGCTGATTCATCTACTTGGACTCTTTTCTTTTTTGCACCTGGATTTGTGTCCTCCTCTTCACTTGTCCCATCTACGTCATCTTGGATCGAACCCATCTTTATCATCCTCTCCTCCAACTCTCTCATTTTTCCAAGCATTTCATTCTTCATTTCTTCCAGTTTCCTGAAGAAATGTTTCTTCACGATTGGCTGATCCTTCTCATCTGCACTGTTTTCCTTCTCAACCTTTTTGGTTGTTTTGACAATTGCAGTATCACAGTCTTCTTTTTCTCATATCTTCTCTAATCTGAGAAATGTTTCTTCTTCACGATTGGCGGATCCTTCTCATCTGCACTGTTTTCCTTCTCAACCTTTTTGGTTGTTTTGACAATTGCAGTATCACAGTCCTTTTTCTAATATCTTCTCTAATCTTAGAAATGTTTCTTCTTCACGATTGGCTGATCCTTCTCATCTGCACTGTTTTCCTTCTCAACCTTTTTGGTTGTTTTGACAATTGCAGTATCACAGTCCTCTTTTTCTCATATCTTCTCTAATCTGAGAAATGTTTCTTCTTCACGATTGGCGGATCCTTCTCATCTGCACTGTTTTCCTTCTCAACCTTTTTGGTTGTTTTGACAATTGCAGTATCACAGTCCTTTTTCTAATATCTTCTCTAATCTTAGAAATGTTTCTTCTTCACGATTGGCTGATCCTTCTCATCTGCACTGTTTTCCTTCTCAACCTTTCTGGTTGTTTTGACAATTGCAGTATCACAGTCCTCTTTCTCATATCTTCTCTAATCTGAGAAATGTTTCTTCTTCACGATTGGCTGATCCTTCTCATCTGCACTGTTTTCCTTCAAGTTTTAGGTTGGAGTGCAGAAAGCAGTGCTTGTCTGCTTGGTCCCCTGTCAGTCTGCTTATCATAAATAATCCCCACCTCACTGAACACTCGATTGGGACCGAGGAAGGTGGGGGACAGAAACTTCTTTGCCAATGGAGCAAGTGATTGAAGTTTGTCGTCATTCTGCTTCCACCACTCCAAAGGCAAGCCGCTCTTTCTGTCAATGACAGGCTCTGTGAGGTAACGCTCCAACTCAATTTCAAAACTGCACTGGACTTCATCCCTGCCCTCTTGGCTTCCAAGGATTCTAGCGTAGAGGCTGTCCACCGGACTGGGTGGCTGATTCATCTACTTGGACTCTTTTCTTTTTTGCACCTGGATTTGTGTCCTCCTCTTCACTTGTCCCATCTACGTCATCTTGGATCGAACCCATCTTTATCATCCTCTCCTCCAACTCTCTCATTTTTCCAAGCATTTCATTCTTCATTTCTTCCAGTTTCCTGAAGAAATGTTTCTTCACGATTGGCTGATCCTTCTCATCTGCACTGTTTTCCTTCTCAACCTTTTTGGTTGTTTTGACAATTGCAGTATCACAGTCTTCTTTTTCTCATATCTTCTCTAATCTGAGAAATGTTTCTTCTTCACGATTGGCGGATCCTCATCTGCACTGTTTTCCTTCTCAACCTTTTTGGTTGTTTTGACAATTGCAGTATCACAGTCCTCTTTTTCTCATATCTTCTCTAATCTGAGAAATGTTTCTTCTTCACGATTGGCGGATCCTTCTCATCTGCACTGTTTTCCTTCTCAACCTTTTTGGTTGTTTTGACAATTGCAGTATCACAGTCCTTTTTCTAATATCTTCTCTAATCTTAGAAATGTTTCTTCTTCACGATTGGCTGATCCTTCTCATCTGCACTGTTTTCCTTCTCAACCTTTCTGGTTGTTTTGACAATTGCAGTATCACAGTCCTCTTTCTCATATCTTCTCTAATCTGAGAAATGTTTCTTCACGATTGGCTGATCCTTCTCATCTGCACTGTTTTCCTTCTCAACCTTTTTGGTTGTTTTGACAATTGCAGTATCACAGTCTTCTTTTTCTCATATCTTCTCTAATCTGAGAAATGTTTCTTCTTCACGATTGGCGGATCCTTCTCATCTGCACTGTTTTCCTTCTCAACCTTTTTGGTTGTTTTGACAATTGCAGTATCACAGTCCTCTTTTTCTCATATCTTCTCTAATCTGAGAAATGTTTCTTCTTCACGATTGGCGGATCCTTCTCATCTGCACTGTTTTCCTTCTCAACCTTTTTGGTTGTTTTGACAATTGCAGTATCACAGTCCTCTTCACTTTTTCTAATATCTTCTCTAATCTGATAAATGTTTCTTCTTCACGATTGGCTGATCCTTCTCATCTGCACTGTTTTCCTTCTCAACCTTTTTGGTTGTTTTGACAATTGCAGTATCACAGTCCTCTTCACTTTTTCTAATATCTTCTCTAATCTGAGAAATGTTTCTTCTTCACGATTGGCGGATCCTTCTCATCTGCACTGTTTTCCTTCTCAACCTTTTTGGTTGTTTTGACAATTGCAGTATCACAGTCCTCTTTTTCTCATATCTTCTCTAATCTGAGAAATGTTTCTTCTTCACGATTGGCGGATCCTTCTCATCTGCACTGTTTTCCTTCTCAACCTTTTTGGTTGTTTTGACAATTGCAGTATCACAGTCCTTTTTCTAATATCTTCTCTAATCTTAGAAATGTTTCTTCTTCACGATTGGCTGATCCTTCTCATCTGCACTGTTTTCCTTCTCAACCTTTCTGGTTGTTTTGACAATTGCAGTATCACAGTCCTCTTTCTCATATCTTCTCTAATCTGAGAAATGTTTCTTCTTCACGATTGGCTGATCCTTCTCATCTGCACTGTTTTCCTTTAAGTTTTAGGTTGTAGTGCAGAAAGCAGTGCTTGTCTGCTTGGTCCCCTGTCAGTCTGCTTATCATAAATAATCCCCACCTCACTGAACACTCGATTGGGACCGAGGAAGGTGGGGGACAGAAACTTCTTTGCCAATGGAGCAAGTGATTGAAGTCTGTCGTCATTCTGCTTCCACCACTCCAAAGGCAAGCCGCTCTTTCTGTCAATGACAGGCTCTGTGAGGTAACGCTCCAACTCAATTTCAAAACTGCACTGGACTTCAGCCCTGCCCTCATGGCTTCCAAGGATTCTAGCGTAGAGGCTGTCCACCGGACTGGGTGGCTGATTCATCTACTTGGACTCTTTTCTTTTTTGCACCTGGATTTGTGTCCTCCTCTTCACTTGTCCCATCTACGTCATCTTGGATCGAACCCATCTTTATCATCCTCTCCTCCAACTCTCTCATTTTTCCAAGCATTTCATTCTTCATTTCTTCCAGTTTCCTGAAGAAATGTTTCTTCACGATTGGCTGATCCTTCTCATCTGCACTGTTTTCCTTCTCAACCTTTTTGGTTGTTTTGACAATTGCAGTATCACAGTCTTCTTTTTCTCATATCTTCTCTAATCTGAGAAATGTTTCTTCTTCACGATTGGCGGATCCTTCTCATCTGCACTGTTTTCCTTCTCAACCTTTTTGGTTGTTTTGACAATTGCAGTATCACAGTCCTTTTTCTAATATCTTCTCTAATCTTAGAAATGTTTCTTCTTCACGATTGGCTGATCCTTCTCATCTGCACTGTTTTCCTTCTCAACCTTTTTGGTTGTTTTGACAATTGCAGTATCACAGTCCTCTTTCTCATATCTTCTCTAATCTGAGAAATGTTTCTTCTTCACGATTGGCGGATCCTTCTCATCTGCACTGTTTTCCTTCTCAACCTTTTTGGTTGTTTTGACAATTGCAGTATCACAGTCCTTTTTCTAATATCTTCTCTAATCTTAGAAATGTTTCTTCTTCACGATTGGCTGATCCTTCTCATCTGCACTGTTTTCCTTCTCAACCTTTCTGGTTGTTTTGACAATTGCAGTATCACAGTCCTCTTTCTCATATCTTCTCTAATCTGAGAAATGTTTCTTCACGATTGGCTGATCCTTCTCATCTGCACTGTTTTCCTTTAAGTTTTAGGTTGTAGTGCAGAAAGCAGTGCTTGTCTGCTTGGTCCCCTGTCAGTCTGCTTATCATAAATAATCCCCACCTCACTGAACACTCGATTGGGACCGAGGAAGGTGGGGGACAGAAACTTCTTTGCCAATGGAGCAAGTGATTGAAGTCTGTCGTCATTCTGCTTCCACCACTCCAAAGGCAAGCCGCTCTTTCTGTCAATGACAGGCTCTGTGAGGTAACGCTCCAACTCAATTTCAAAACTGCACTGGACTTCAGCCCTGCCCTCTTGGCTTCCAAGGATTCTAGCGTAGAGGCTGTCCACCGGACTGGGTGGCTGATTCATCTACTTGGACTCTTTTCTTTTTTGCACCTGGATTTGTGTCCTCTTCACTTGTCCCATCTACGTCATCTTAGATCGATTCCATCTTTATCATCCTCTCCTCCAACTCTCTCATTTTTCCAAGCATTTCATTCTTCATTTCTTCCAGTTTCCTGAAGAAATGTTTCTTCACGATTGGCGGATCCTTCTCATCTGCACTGTTTTCCTTCTCAACCTTTTTGGTTGTTTTGACAATTGCAGTATCACAGTCCTCTTTTTCTCATATCTTCTCTAATCTGAGAAATGTTTTTTCTTCACGATTGGCGGATCCTTCTCATCTGCACTGTTTTCCTTCTCAACCTTTTTGGTTGTTTTGACAATTGCAGTATCACAGTCCTCTTTTTCTCATATCTTCTCTAATCTGAGAAATGTTTCTTCTTCACGATTGGCGGATCCTTCTCATCTGCACTGTTTTCCTTCTCAACCTTTTTGGTTGTTTTGACAATTGCAGTATCACAGTCCTTTTTCTAATATCTTCTCTAATCTTAGAAATGTTTCTTCTTCACGATTGGCTGATCCTTCTCATCTGCACTGTTTTCCTTCTCAACCTTTCTGGTTGTTTTGACAATTGCAGTATCACAGTCCTCTTTCTCATATCTTCTCTAATCTGAGAAATGTTTCTTCACGATTGGCGGATCCTTCTCATCTGCACTGTTTTCCTTCTCAACCTTTTTGGTTGTTTTGACAATTGCAGTATCACAGTCCTTTTTCTAATATCTTCTCTAATCTTAGAAATGTTTCTTCTTCACGATTGGCTGATCCTTCTCATCTGCACTGTTTTCCTTCTCAACCTTTCTGGTTGTTTTGACAATTGCAGTATCACAGTCCTCTTTCTCATATCTTCTCTAATCTGAGAAATGTTTCTTCACGATTGGCTGATCCTTCTCATCTGCACTGTTTTCCTTTAAGTTTTAGGTTGTAGTGCAGAAAGCAGTGCTTGTCTGCTTGGTCCCCTGTCAGTCTGCTTATCATAAATAATCCCCACCTCACTGAACACTCGATTGGGACCGAGGAAGGTGGGGGACAGAAACTTCTTTGCCAATGGAGCAAGTGATTGAAGTCTGTCGTCATTCTGCTTCCACCACTCCAAAGGCAAGCCGCTCTTTCTGTCAATGACAGGCTCTGTGAGGTAACGCTCCAACTCAATTTCAAAACTGCACTGGACTTCAGCCCTGCCCTCTTGGCTTCCAAGGATTCTAGCG
>NW_026602862.1:0-10274 GCF_029448725.1 Salvelinus fontinalis
CGACAAAGTAGAGGTTCAGGGGAAATTATTCCCACCCCCATCTATGGAATATATAAAAAATATTCATAATCCACACTAAAAATACTATTACAATGAGTACATCCAAGGTAACAATTCATCTAGACATTTGGAAGGTCTTTGAGAAATACCTATCAAGTGATGCACTGTGATGCACTAGTCCACAAGTCTCAGTCTCCTCTTTTGATGCTATTTATTATATACTACATGTATCCTTGAGTCCATCTATTGAGTAAAGGAGGAAGAGATACTGTAAAGGTAGGACAGCAGAATTCTAAGAGATTTAACTGACAAGCTGTTCTCCGTTGTCAACAGAAATGGCGCTCATCACCACTAACCCCTACGACTTCCCAATGTGCAGCCAGGGACAGATCACTGTGGCCAGCATCAACGACAATGAAGAGTTGGATGCCACAGATGTGAGTCAAACAAAGGGTTAACCAAACTCTAGATATGGAATGGATAGGAACACCACACACACTGAATGTACTGTGAAATTCCAACTTGGTGGCAGCTGGGAATTTTCATGTATGTTTTTGTTTGATTCTAAATGCCTTGTGTTAGTTAGGCATGTGCCTCAAGGAACTCTTCATGACAGCCTCAAGAGAATACCACTAAGTGCCCTGTGGAACTGTGCTGCCATCTACTAATGTGTTGGCCAAGCGTAATCATGTGGAACAGAGAAGCCAGTCAAATCTATCCATCCCATTTGTTCTGCAGGGAGCAGCACAGACCTGTAGTGTAACTGAGCAAACTACAGTTCAGTTCATCTCTGTTGTACTTCCTCTTTAATGTCAGGATGCCATTACCATCCTGGGCTTCACTAATGAAGAGAAGGTTGGCATCTACAAGCTGACAGGAGCTGTATTGCACCATGGAAACTTGAAATTCAAGCAGAAGCAGCGTGAGGAGCAGGCTGAGCCAGACGGCACAGAGGGTGAGTCCCACTCATAGATATACAATATGTAGAGCATTAGTCCCATTCCCCAACATAGAAATAGAACACCTAAGACAGACAGTGCCACATGAAAGTCAGGCAGGAGATAATTTTTGGAGAACAAATTCCAACCTCCAGAAATGTGGGTGAATCAAAACCTAACCCACAAAGAAGTTAACCAAACTATTTTGTCAGTGTGAAATCAGAAACAAGTGATCTTGTGTCCCTGAGTCTGTTGTTGTTGGTTCTCTCTCCAGTGGCTGATAAAATCGCCTACCTGCTGGGCCTGAACTCAGCTGAGATGTTGAAGGCTCTGTGCTACCCCAGAGTGAAGGTCGGCAACGAGTATGTGACCAAGGGACAGACTGTGCCTCAGGTAAGGCGGCCAAACACAGCATCTACCATTTTCTGAGCACTGGATTTATTTTGGGGACGAATTTATTGCTTTTGTTTTTCCCAAGCTTGTTTCACCTTATCACGAGACATGGTCAATATCTCATGTATTAATTTGAGGTATTATCATTGCAGGTTAATAACTCAGTCAGTGCTCTGGCCAAGTCCATCTATGAGAGGATGTTCTTGTGGATGGTCATCCGTATCAATGAGATGTTGGACACCAAGAATCCAAGGCAGTTCTATATCGGTGTGCTTGACATTGCCGGGTTTGAGATCTTTGATGTGAGTATGAGACCAGAACAAGACACTTAGTTGTGATTCAGATTGATTACAACCTTGTATGATGAAATGATCCCTTTTAAAATTCCATCAACAGTACAACAGCATGGAGCAGCTGTGCATCAACTTCACCAATGAGAAACTGCAACAGTTTTTCAACCACACCATGTTCGTCCTGGAGCAAGAGGAGTACAAGAAGGAGGGAATCGTCTGGGCCTTCATTGACTTCGGCATGGACTTGGCTGCCTGCATTGAGCTTATTGAGAAGGTAAGCTGTCTGTGAGGATTATAATGGACCGTAACAGCAAAGCTCATATGGAGCGCTGTGTGATATATTATCACTGTGGTACAACATATACAGTATTAAAATCACTGGGGAAGCCAATCGAGTCAAAAAAATCCATATTAAACCCGTGTTGTGATAATTGCGTTGTTTGCTCTATAACATGTTAGTTTATATGCTTTGACACCAAGATATGGGACTGCAGGTAGCCTTGTGGTTAGAGCATTGGACTAGTAACTGAAAGGTTGCAAGATCAAATCCCCGAGCTGACAAGGTAAAAATCTCTCGTTCTGCCCCTGAACAGGGCAGTTAACCCACGTCATTGAAAATAAGAATTTGTTCTTAACTGACTTGCCTAGTTAAATAAGGGTAAAATAAAAAAATATACAGGCCTAAGGCTGAGACAATAAGAAGTCACAGTGGCAGAATAAATTCAACCACACCTTTGTTTCATCACAAAACCGGAGAGCAACATCTGTCTTGTGGAGTCCACAAAGCATAATGAATGTAACAAACAGTTACATGACCTACAGCATGGTCAGTCAAGTACATCTTTCTGCCATTTTCGGACCACTAAACATCTATTGATTTAGGACAACAGAGAGTTACCGCAAGACGCAAAGATATCAGGAGCTGCCTCCCTCCACTATTCCAGCACCATTTCAATTTCAACATCATCAAATCACCTATGCTTACAGTGAAAACAAAAATATTCCAAAAACGATTTTAGTCCAATCAACCTAAGCTAAATGTGTTAGTCCATGTTACTAATGTATGTGTTTGTGTGAGTAAGTAGAAAAAACATGTTGACTCACCCTACTTGCAGAGAAACGCCACATCCTCCTCTCTTTCATGTTGCAGAAATGCTTAAAAAATTCTAACTTCCTTTCCTGGGCAACGATTAGGTAGTCAACATTAGCCTACTACATCTAGCTGCATTTTGAACTTCCATACTCTCAGGCCAAAAGCAAAACGTATTCATTTTATAGTTGGATCAGAATTGGTGTTAGAATCATTGGCCAGCACGGAGAATTAAGTAAAACTATGAGTACAAGTCCCTATCTCCATCCATGGCTAATTTAGGAAAGGGCCCAATTTAGCTAGCTATCCTCCAGAGGACAACAACAAAATGAGATGCAACAATTGAAGTTTTTCTTTCTGTCAATGACGTTTGGCTTGATTTGGTGTGAAGCCAAATCCAAACTGGCTTCACTTGACACGTTTTTTGGTGCACCAGGACCATTCACAGATTAGCTCACTCAGTTTAGCTCAACTCTGATTCGCTGCTATTGTATACAACAAAATATCAAGGGAGGCCAAATGCTCTCTGGCTTCTCTTGCATTCAATGCCACAATGTCATACTCTTTTTGACCAGACAGCATCAGATAGAAGGGCTACTACACATACAGAGACAGAGGGGCGCAGTTTTGCTCACTCTGATGCTTTACCTGGTGAGATATATTCAGCCTCTTGCTAAGCGAGATGAAAGATACATTATATTATGTCCAATTTTTGGGGAAACCTCACTTCCCTTGGCACCCATTAATATACACCACTGACAATTATCTGACTGTTGAGAACTCAATATGTTTCCTATTATGTGCCTCTAAATGAATATAATCCTACGTTTACTAAAGGAATAAATGTGATCCTAAGTGTAAATATCACTAATTTGATACACATCTCTTTTCGTAAAGCCATTGGGCATCTTCTCCATCCTTGAAGAGGAGTGCATGTTCCCCAAGTCTTCAGACACCACCTTCAAGGACAAGCTGTACGCCCAGCATCTTGGCAAAACAAATGCGTTTGAGAAGCCCAAGCCTGCCAAAGGCAAGGCAGAGGCCCACTTCTCCCTGGTGCACTACGCCGGAACTGTGGACTACAACATCACTGGCTGGCTGGAGAAGAACAAGGATCCCCTGAACGACTCAGTTTGTCAGCTGTACCAGAAGTCCGGAGTCAAAATTCTGGCTGCCCTGTATCCCCCTCCCCCTCCTGAGGGTAAGACTAGCATCACGTCCCAATATTTTTATTTTATTTAACCGTTATTTTACCAGGTAAGTTGACTGAGAACACATTCTCATTTGCAGCAACGACCTGGGGAATAGTTACAGGGGAGAGGAAGGGGATGAATGAGTCAATTGTAAACTGGGGATTATTAGGTGACCATGATGGTCAGATTGGGAATTTATCCAGGACACCGGGGTTAACACCCCTACTCTTACGATAAGTGCCATGGGATCTTTAATGACCTCAGAGAGTCAGGACACCCGTTTAACGTCCCATCCGAAAGACGGCACCCTACACAGGGCAGTGTCCCCAATCACTGCCCTGGGGAATTGGGATATTTTTTAGACCAGAGGAAAGAATGCCTCCTACTGGCCCTCCAACACCAGTTCCAGCAGCATCTGGTCTCCCATCCAGGGACTGACCAGGACCAACCCTGCTTAGCTTCAGAAGCAACTAAACTATTTAACTAAATACAAGTGATTACTTAGACCCAAATGTTCTTTAAAGTCTTTCAATGTATCACCATTTCTCAGGGTTTATCTCTGGGATGATTTCATCATACACTCAGTTAATTTAATAAAACAATAGCTGTTATTTTACACAATCTCATTGGCAGCATTTGCCTCTAGATACGTGTGAAGTTAACCAGAGATTCTCTGGTTTATAATTAGTGTGCTTACTGAAGACAAGACCACTCTAGATTTCTTACATACTCTTATTATTATTCTATTTATTCCACCCGCTCTAGGAAATGTACTTTTCTAGTTATCTTTTACTTTTCCCCATTTTAACAGATAAAGCCAAGAAAGGAGGCAAGAAGAAGGGTGGTTCCATGCAGACAGTGTCGTCCCAGTTCAGGGTGAGCTTTTGAAATGTGTAGATTCAGTCCTTCAAAAGGTGCAATTATTCTAAATTACAGTCGGCCTGAGAAAATGGTTTGTAACCCTCTTACAGGAGAACTTACATAAGCTGATGACCAACCTGAGGAGCACTCATCCTCACTTTGTGCGCTGCCTGATCCCCAACGAGTCAAAGACTCCAGGTACAGGAAATATTGAGTTAAATATGTAATCCTATCAGTACAGTATCAGTAATCTTAACGATCCCAATCTATAACCTGTTTATGAGTATTAAAAGAGACTTGTTTTGTTTTACCAGGTCTGATGGAGAACTTCCTGGTTATCCACCAGCTCAGGTGTAATGGTGTACTGGAGGGTATCAGGATCTGCAGAAAGGGCTTCCCCAGCAGAATCATCTATGCTGACTTCAAGCAGAGGTACATACGCGCAAGCAAGCACACACACACACAAACACACACACCACATAAAACATCTGCCCCAAGGGTTTTCCCAGCATCAGAATAGTCTTACCTTTTACGTAATATAACCAACATATTACAACTTGACATGTTAAAAATGTCTCCTCATTCAGGTACAAAGTACTGAATGCCAGTGTCATCCCTGAGGGCCAGTTCATGGACAACAAGAAGGCTTCTGAGAAGCTGCTTGGGTCCATTGATGTGAATCACGAGGATTACAAGTTTGGACACACCAAGGTCAGTCAAATACCCCCCAGCAAAAGCTGACAACAAAACATAACCTGAATAATAATTTAAATCTGTACCATATAAAATCTCTCCAGGTGATCTATCCATCCTTTTGTTCTTTCTTCTTCATTTAACTAATGGAAAAGTTGGAAAAACATTGTACTGTTTTTTTCTTCAAAGTCATACATGACAAGTATAGGATAGAAACTAAACTCATTATCATGTGCATTGTGTTAGAGTGGTATGGCTTCAGTTATCTGTATCTGTACATTATTAATCTACAACAGTACAATAACTGACAATTTAGAAACAACCTATCCCATGGTATGTTTGTAACCGTTGCAAAGTTAATGTTGTTTAAATCTATCTAGTGGTGTTGTTCCCCTCTTTCGATTTAACCCGTTCTATCTGCCACCATCTGTGGTTCCATTGACCATGTTAACCTGTGTCTCAGGTGTTCTTCAAAGCCGGTCTGCTGGGTGTCCTGGAGGAGATGAGAGATGAGAAGCTGGCCACTCTGGTCGGCATGGTCCAGGCTCTCAGCCGTGGATTCCTCATGAGGAGAGAGTTTAGCAAGATGATGGAGAGGAGGTGAGGAATAGCAGACATCTTGGCAAAGCTTTCTGTCAACCACCTGTATCTAATGCATTATGATTACATACTGTATATGCTGTGAGTTGTTCAGAATGAGAAAGTACATCTTATAATGGTCAACTAAAGCTTTTGGGTTAATTCATTTAGTCCAGAAATGGATGTAGCAACTAAGGATTCTAGCTTTATAGTTGCAGTTTGAGACTTGGCTGTTCAATTGTCATTTAAATGTGTGGTATTTACCCATTCATTCTTGAAGTATATAAAATGCCTCATGAGCTTAGCATGCACGACCAGATCTTGCATCTAGAGCACTGTTTATGAATTTAAGAGGGGTTACATTTCCCTAGCCCCATTCCTCAGCTGTAAACAAACAGTGACAGGTGGTTCTGTTTTGTTATTCATCTAATCCCAGAATGTAGCTTTAAGCATGTCACTCACCATGTCACTCTGTCCTTTCTGTCGACCAGAGAATCAATTTACGCCATCCAGTACAACATCCGCTCATTCATGAATGTCAAAACTTGGCCATGGATGAAGTTGTACTTCAAGATCAAGCCCCTGCTGCAGAGCGCTGAGACTGAGAAGGAGCTGGCCAACATGAAGGAGAACTATGATAAGATGACGGCAGACCTGGCCAAGGCTCTGTCCACAAAGAAGCAAATGGAGGAGAAGTTGGTGGCCTTGACGCAGGAGAAGAACGACCTGGCACTCCAAGTCGCATCTGTGAGTGAAAAAACAACGATCATTACAGGCAAATTTACATACATATGAACACACCTTTTTATTGCCAATGTTATATACTTTATATATCTCATGAATTTCGATTGATTTACTCTGACCTCTGAGTAAAAAGTATATTTTGATACACAAAGTGAGGCCTCTGACTTGTTTACTCCTGTTCTGAAACCAGGAAGGAGAGAGTCTGAACGATGCTGAGGAAAGGTGTGAGGGGCTCATCAAGAGCAAGATCCAACAGGAGGCCAAACTCAAAGAGACGACCGAGAGGCTGGAGGATGAGGAGGAGATCAATGCTGAGTTGACTGCCAAGAAGAGGAAGCTGGAGGATGAGTGCTCTGAGCTGAAGAAGGACATTGATGACCTGGAGCTCACCCTGGCCAAAGTGGAGAAGGAGAAGCACGCCACTGAAAACAAGGTCTTGTATCTTGCCATAGACAGTCTAACCAAACACTAATCAACTCAAAACATAGCTTAACAGAAATGGAATTCAAGTTGTATTGTGGGTGCAGGAACAATTAAGACACAACAGTAGCATATAACAATAGTAGAATTTCAGTTGTGTGGTACTCCCAACATTCATTGCATGTTCTACTCCCCCATTTATGACTTCCATTCAGTACACTGGCATGGTGAACACTGACATCTAGTGTTGAATCTATAGTACAGTAATTGTTGATGCAGTGTGAATCTAATTGAAATGAATGCAATATATAACAAACTAAATCTCCCCTTTATGGGAGACTAATTTTGATGTGGCTGTTTTCAGGTTAAAAACCTGACAGAGGAGATGGCGTCTATGGATGAGAGTGTTGCCAAGCTGACCAAGGAGAAGAAAGCCCTCCAAGAGGCCCACCAGCAGACACTGGATGACCTGCAGGCAGAGGAGGACAAAGTCAACACTCTGACCAAGGCCAAGACCAAGCTGGAACAGCAAGTGGACGACGTGAGTGGAGTTTGACATTTTGGCCATGATAGCATGTAAGATGATATTATCTTCAGTTGTTTAGATTTGAACAATATATGTGTTTTTATCTTCTAGCTTGAGGGTTCTCTGGAGCAAGAGAAGAAGCTCCGTATGGACCTTGAGAGATCCAAGAGAAAGCTGGAGGGAGATCTGAAACTGGCCCAGGAGTCCATAATGGACCTGGAGAATGACAAGCAGCAAGCTGATGAGAAAATCAAGAAGTAAACACAAACAAATGACTACCGTATTAGCTGCTATAATGGTTGTTCTTGACTAATTCTTGTAATTATGAATGAACATTTACATGGTATTCTTAAAAGCAAAGTGAATGGTATGATCCTCTCCCTTTACACAATCGAACCAAAACCAACTCTGCAGCCGACCTATTTGTGTTTCTTAGGAAGGAGTTTGAGACTACCCAGCTCCTCAGCAAGGTTGAGGATGAGCAGTCTCTGGGAGCTCAGCTGCAGAAGAAGATCAAGGAACTCCAGGTACAGTACAGAATATAAGCTCCAGTACAGAAAAGCACAGACTTGAATCATTTCCTTAAAAAAAAAGTATACTTCTTCTGGCAGCAGACAGTTTTCCAGTGGCTTCTGATGGCTCAGTAGGTTGGAAGATGGTGTTTCTTGTTGGTACTTCTTACCATCCCCACTCAGCCCTCAATGACAATATCCATGTTAAAATGGCTTATATCCATCTAGAGTCCTCTGTCTAACTTCTTACCTTTGAGGGGTTGGTTCCAGCATGGGACACTGTCTACTGAATATATTCTTGTAACTGGCTTTTATTAAACACATTTATGCTAAATATGCATACTATTATTATTTTGTGAGGTTCAATTGTTTCAACTGTATTGTAGTGTTCATCCCCCCTGCTCCTGCCCCCTGTTCTAGGCCCGTATTGAGGAGCTGGAGGAGGAAATTGAGGCTGAGCGTGCTGCCAGGGCTAAGGTTGAGAAGCAGAGGGCCGATCTCTCCAGGGAACTTGAGGAGATCAGCGAGAGGCTGGAGGAGGCCGGAGGCGCCACTGCTGCTCAGATTGAGATGAACAAGAAGCGTGAAGCTGAGTTCCAGAAGCTGCGTCGTGATCTTGAAGAGTCCACCCTGCAGCATGAGGCCACAGCCGCCGCTCTGCGCAAGAAGCAGGCCGACAGTGTGGCTGAGCTCGGGGAGCAGATCGACAACCTGCAGCGCGTCAAGCAGAAGCTGGAGAAGGAGAAGAGCGAGTACAAGATGGAGATTGATGACCTCTCTAGCAACATGGAGGCTGTCGCCAAGGCTAAGGTGAGTAGTGAAGTTTTGATCAAGTAGTGTTGAGGATGGTCAACTACATTACCATTCAAGTGAACTGAAGTTGACAGGAGTCACATATATAAATGAATGATGGTAAATGTTTCACTAACAGGGCAATCTGGAGAAGATGTGCCGTACTCTTGAGGACCAGCTGAGTGAGCTCAAGACTAAGAATGATGAGAATGTTCGCCAGGTCAACGACATCAGCGGACAGAGAGCCAGACTCCTGACAGAAAATGGTACCTTCAACAATGAACAACAAGCCAATGCTTTCCTTCAGTAGAACACAACATGTATTAGGGGCTGTATCCACATAGCTTCTACTGTACTATTCACCACCTAACATTGCCCTACGATTCCTCAAAATACATTTTGAATCTCAGACAACAGAGACCCTATTTACAAGATGTCCCTCTGTCCCTGCAGGTGAGTTTGGTCGCCAGCTGGAGGAGAAGGAAGCCCTGGTGTCTCAGCTGACCAGAGGAAAACAGGCCTTCACCCAGCAGGTGGAGGAGCTGAAGAGGGCGATTGAGGAGGAGGTCAAGGTAAGGGACCCAAAATGTACTCCACCGTCCACAGAGTTTAGAGCTGTATCTTCATTTAGACGGTGACTACACCACCCTCAGACTCCTACTGTCTCTCCACCCTCAGAGACTGATACTGTCTCTCCACCCTCAGAGACTGATACTGTCTCTCCACCCTCAGACTCCTACTGTCTCTCCACCCTCAGAGACTGATACTTTCTCTCCACCATCAGAGTCTCCTACTGTCTCTCCACCCTCAGAGACTGATACTGTCTCTCCACCCTCACAGACCGATACTGTCTCTCCACCCTCAGAGACCTACTGTCTAACCACCCTCAGAGACTACTACCATAATTTGTTTGACAGTCTCACTCATGTCTCCTTGTCTTTGTCTTTCTTTCTCACAGGCTAAAAACGCACTGGCCCACGGTGTTCAGTCTGCCCGCCATGACTGTGACCTCCTGAGGGAGCAGTTTGAGGAGGAGCAGGAGGCCAAGGCAGAGCTGCAACGCGGCATGTCCAAGGCCAATAGTGAGGTGGCTCAGTGGAGGACTAAGTATGAAACTGATGCTATCCAGCGCACAGAGGAGCTGGAGGAGGCCAAGTGAGTCGCACGCAACAGAAAAAAATAAAATATAGGGTGTGGATGGTGAGGGTGGTAGGGGGCTCTGAGCAAAGGTTACATCAAT
>NW_026602863.1:0-10269 GCF_029448725.1 Salvelinus fontinalis
TTTCATAGCTGTTACTGTTAAAGAGGAGAGTTATTTCATAGCTGTTAAAGAGGAGAGTTATTTTATAGCTGTTAAAGAGGAGAGTTATTTCATAGCTGTTGTTACTGTTAAAGAGGATAGTTATTTTATAGCTGTTAAAGAGGAGAGTTATTTCATAGCTGTTACTGTTTAAGAGGAGTGTTATTTCATAGCTGTTAAAGAGGAGAGTTATTTTATAGCTGTTAAAGAGGAGAGTTATTTTATAGCTGTTAAAGAGGAGAGTTATTTCATAGCTGTTGTTACTGTTAAAGAGGAGAGTTATTTTATAGCTGTTACTGTTAAAGAGGAGAGTTATTTCATAGCTGTTAAAGAGGAGAGTTATTTTATAGCTGTTACTGTTAAAGAGGAGAGTTATTTTATAGCTGTTAAAGAGGAGAGTTATTTTATAGCTGTTAAAGAGGAGAGTTATTTTATAGCTGTTAAAGAGGAGAGTTATTTAATAGCTGTTAAAGAGGAGAGTTATTTCATAGCTGTTACTGTTAAAGAGGAGAGTTATTTCATAGCTGTTACTGTTAAAGAGGAGAGTTATTTCATAGCTGTTAAAGAGGAGAGTTATTTTATAGCTGTTAAAGAGGAGAGTTATTTTATAGCTGTTAAAGAGGAGAGTTATTTTATAGCTGTTAAAGAGGAGAGTTATTTCATAGCTGTTACTGTTAAAGAGGAGAGTTATTTCATAGCTGCTGTCACTGTTAAAGAGGAGAGTTATTTTTTAGCTGTTAAAGAGGAGAGTTATTTTATAGCTGTTAAAGAGGAGAGTTATTTCATAGCTGTTGTTACTGTTAAAGAGGAGAGTTATTTCATAGCTGTTACTGTTAAAGAGGAGAGTTATTTCATAGCTGTTACTGTTAAAGAGGAGAGTTATTTTCTAGCTGTTAAAGAGGAGAGTTATTTTCTAGCTGTTAAAGAGGAGTGTTATTTTATAGCTGTTAAAGAGGAGTGTTATTTCATAGTTGTTAAAGAGGAGAGTTATTTCATAGCTGTTGTTACTGTTAAAGAGGAGAGTTATTTCATAGTTTTTAAAGAGGAGAGTTATTTTATAGCTGTTAAAGAGGAGAGTTATTTTATAGCTGTTGTTAAAGAGGAGAGTTATTTCATAGCTGTTGTTACTGTTAAAGAGGAGAGTTATTTTATAGCTGTTAAAGAGGAGAGTTATTTTATAGCTGTTAAAGAGGAGAGTTATTTCATAGCTGTTAGAGGAGAGTTATTTCATAGCTGTTGTTACTGTTTAGAGGAGAGTTATTTCATAGCTGTTATAGAGGAGAGTTATTTTATAGCTGTTAAAGAGGAGAGTTATTTTATAGCTGTTAATGAGGAGAGTTATTTCATAGCTGTTAAAGAGGAGAGTTATTTCATAGCTGTTAAAGAGGAGAGTTATTTTATAGCTGTTAAAGAGGAGAGTTATTTTATAGCTGTTAAAGAGGAGAGTTATTTTATAGCTGTTAAAGAGGAGAGTTATTTTATAGCTGTTAAAGAGGAGAGTTATTTCATAGCTGTTACTGTTAAAGAGGAGAGTTATTTCATAGCTGTTAAAGAGGAGAGTTATTTTATAGCTGTTAAAGAGGAGAGTTATTTTATATTTGTTAAAGAGGAGAGTTATTTCATAGCTGTTACTGTTAAAGAGGAGAGTTATTTCATAGCTGCTGTCACTGTTAAAGAGGAGAGTTATTTTATAGCTGTTAAATAGGAGAGTTATTTCATAGCTGTTAAAGAGGAGAGTTATTTTATAGCTGTTAAAGAGGAGAGTTATTTTATAGCTGTTAAAGAGGAGAGTTATTTTATAGCTGTTAAAGAGGAGAGTTATTTTATAGCTGTTAAAGAGGAGAGTTATTTTATAGCTGTTAAAGAGGAGAGTTATTTCATAGCTGTTACTGTTAAAGAGGAGAGTTATTTCATAGCTGTTACTGTTAAAGAGGAGAGTTATTTTATAGCTGTTACTGTTAAAGAGGAGAGTTATTTCATAGCTGTTACTGTTAAAGAGGAGAGTTATTTTATAGCTGTTAAAGAGGAGAGTTATTTTATAGCTGTTAAAGAGGAGAGTTATTTCATAGCTGTTACTGTTAAAGAGGAGATTTATTTCATAGCTGTTAAAGAGGAGAGTTATTTTATAGCTGTTAAAGAGGAGAGTTATTTTATAGCTGTTAAAGAGGAGAGTTATTTTATAGCTGTTAAAGAGGAGAGTTATTTCATAGCTGTTAAAGAGGAGAGTTATTTTATAGCTGTTTAAGAGGAGAGTTATTTTATAGCTGTTAAAGAGGAGAGTTATTTCATAGCTGTTAAAGAAGAGAGTTATTTTATAGCTGTTAAAGAGGAGAGTTATTTTATAGCTCTTAAAGAGGAGAGTTATTTTATAGCTGTTAAAGAGGAGAGTTATTTCATAGCTGTTAAAGAGGAGAGTTATTTTATTGCTGTTAAAGAGGAGAGTTATTTTATAGCTGTTAAAGAGGAGAGTTATTTTATAGCTGTTAAAGAGGAGAGTTATGTCATAGCTGTTAAAGAGGAGAGTTATTTTATAGCTGTTAAAGAGGAGAGTTATTTTATAGCTGTTAAAGAGGAGAGTTATTTCATAGCTGTTACTGTTAAAGAGGAGAGTTATTTCATAGCTGCTGTCACTGTTAAAGAGGAGAGTTATTTTATAGCTGTTAAATAGGAGAGTTATTTCATAGCTGTTAAAGAGGAGAGTTATTTTATAGCTGTTAAAGAGGAGAGTTATTTTATAGCTGTTAAAGAGGAGAGTTATTTTATAGCTGTTAAAGAGGAGAGTTATTTTATAGCTGTTAAAGAGGAGAGTTATTTTATAGCTGTTAAAGAGGAGAGTTATTTCATAGCTGTTACTGTTAAAGAGGAGAGTTATTTCATAGCTGTTACTGTTAAAGAGGAGAGTTATTTTATAGCTGTTACTGTTAAAGAGGAGAGTTATTTCATAGCTGTTACTGTTAAAGAGGAGAGTTATTTTATAGCTGTTAAAGAGGAGAGTTATTTTATAGCTGTTAAAGAGGAGAGTTATTTCATAGCTGTTACTGTTAAAGAGGAGATTTATTTCATAGCTGTTAAAGAGGAGAGTTATTTTATAGCTGTTAAAGAGGAGAGTTATTTTATAGCTGTTAAAGAGGAGAGTTATTTTATAGCTGTTAAAGAGGAGAGTTATTTCATAGCTGTTAAAGAGGAGAGTTATTTTATAGCTGTTTAAGAGGAGAGTTATTTTATAGCTGTTAAAGAGGAGAGTTATTTCATAGCTGTTAAAGAAGAGAGTTATTTTATAGCTGTTAAAGAGGAGAGTTATTTTATAGCTCTTAAAGAGGAGAGTTATTTTATAGCTGTTAAAGAGGAGAGTTATTTCATAGCTGTTAAAGAGGAGAGTTATTTTATTGCTGTTAAAGAGGAGAGTTATTTTATAGCTGTTAAAGAGGAGAGTTATTTTATAGCTGTTAAAGAGGAGAGTTATGTCATAGCTGTTAAAGAGGAGAGTTATTTTATAGCTGTTAAAGAGGAGAGTTATTTTATAGCTGTTAAAGAGGAGAGTTATTTTATAGCTGTTAAAGAGGAGAGTTATTTCATAGCTGTTAAAGAGGAGAGTTATTTTATAGCTGTTAAAGAGGAGAGTTATTTTATAGCTGTTAAAGAGGAGAGTTATTTCATAGCTGTTGTTACTGTTAAAGAGGAGAGTTATTTTATAGCTATTACTGTTAAAGAGGAGAGTTATTTCATAGCTGTTAAAGAGGAGAGTTATTTCATAGCTGTTACTGTTAAAGAGGAGAGTTATTTCATAGCTGTGGTTACTGTTAAAGAGGAGAGTTATTTCATAGCTGTTGTTACTGTTAAAGAGGAGAGTTATTTCATAGTTTTTAAAGAGGAGAGTTATTTTATAGCTGTTAAAGAGGAGAGTTATTTTATAGCTGTTGTTAAAGACGAGAGTTATTTCATAGTTGTTGTTACTGTTAAAGAGGAGAGTTATTTTATAGCTGTTAAAGAGGAGAGTTATTTTATAGCTGTTAAAGAGGAGAGTTATTTCATAGCTGTTAGAGGAGAGTTATTTCATAGCTGTTATAGAGGAGAGTTATTTTATAGCTGTTAAAGAGGAGAGTTATTTTATAGCTGTTAATGAGGAGAGTTATTTCATAGCTGTTAAAGAGGAGAGTTATTTCATAGCTGTTAAAGAGGAGAGTTATTTTATAGCTGTTAAAGAGGAGAGTTATTTTATAGCTGTTAAAGAGGAGAGTTATTTTATAGCTGTTAAAGAGGAGAGTTATTTTATAGCTGTTAAAGAGGAGAGTTATTTCATAGCTGTTACTGTTAAAGAGGAGAGTTATTTCATAGCTGTTAAAGAGGAGAGTTATTTTATAGCTGTTAAAGAGGAGAGTTATTTTATATTTGTTAAAGAGGAGAGTTATTTCATAGCTGTTACTGTTAAAGAGGAGAGTTATTTCATAGCTGCTGTCACTGTTAAAGAGGAGAGTTATTTTATAGCTGTTAAATAGGAGAGTTATTTCATAGCTGTTAAAGAGGAGAGTTATTTTATAGCTGTTAAAGAGGAGAGTTATTTTATAGCTGTTAAAGAGGAGAGTTATTTTATAGCTGTTAAAGAGGAGAGTTATTTTATAGCTGTTAAAGAGGAGAGTTATTTTATAGCTGTTAAAGAGGAGAGTTATTTCATAGCTGTTACTGTTAAAGAGGAGAGTTATTTCATAGCTGTTACTGTTAAAGAGGAGAGTTATTTTATAGCTGTTACTGTTAAAGAGGAGAGTTATTTCATAGCTGTTACTGTTAAAGAGGAGAGTTATTTTATAGCTGTTAAAGAGGAGAGTTATTTTATAGCTGTTAAAGAGGAGAGTTATTTCATAGCTGTTACTGTTAAAGAGGAGATTTATTTCATAGCTGTTAAAGAGGAGAGTTATTTTATAGCTGTTAAAGAGGAGAGTTATTTTATAGCTGTTAAAGAGGAGAGTTATTTTATAGCTGTTAAAGAGGAGAGTTATTTCATAGCTGTTAAAGAGGAGAGTTATTTTATAGCTGTTTAAGAGGAGAGTTATTTTATAGCTGTTAAAGAGGAGAGTTATTTCATAGCTGTTAAAGAAGAGAGTTATTTTATAGCTGTTAAAGAGGAGAGTTATTTTATAGCTCTTAAAGAGGAGAGTTATTTTATAGCTGTTAAAGAGGAGAGTTATTTCATAGCTGTTAAAGAGGAGAGTTATTTTATAGCTGTTAAAGAGGAGAGTTATTTTATAGCTGTTAAAGAGGAGAGTTATTTTATAGCTGTTAAAGAGGAGAGTTATTTCATAGCTGTTAAAGAGGAGAGTTATTTTATAGCTGTTAAAGAGGAGAGTTATTTTATAGCTGTTAAAGAGGAGAGTTATTTTATAGCTGTTAAAGAGGAGAGTTATTTCATAGCTGTTAAAGAGGAGAGTTATTTTATAGCTGTTAAAGAGGAGAGTTATTTTATAGCTGTTAAAGAGGAGAGTTATTTCATAGCTGTTGTTACTGTTAAAGAGGAGAGTTATTTTATAGCTATTACTGTTAAAGAGGAGAGTTATTTCATAGCTGTTAAAGAGGAGAGTTATTTCATAGCTGTTACTGTTAAAGAGGAGAGTTATTTCATAGCTGTGGTTACTGTTAAAGAGGAGAGTTATTTCATAGCTGTTGTTACTGTTAAAGAGGAGAGTTATTTCATAGCTGTTAAAGAGGAGAGTTATTTTATAGCTGTTAAAGAGGAGAGTTATTTCATAGCTGTTGTTACTGTTAAAGAGGAGAGTTATTTTATAGCTGTTACTGTTAAAGAGGAGAGTTATTTCATAGCTGTTACTGTTAAAGAGGAGTGTTATTTCATAGCTGTTAAAGAGGAGAGTTATTTCATAGCTGTTAAAGAGGAGAGTTATTTTATAGCTGTTTAAGAGGAGAGTTATTTTATAGCTGTTAAAGAGGAGAGTTATTTCATAGCTGTTAAAGAAGAGAGTTATTTTATAGCTGTTAAAGAGGAGAGTTATTTTATAGCTCTTAAAGAGGAGAGTTATTTTATAGCTGTTAAAGAGGAGAGTTATTTCATAGCTGTTAAAGAGGAGAGTTATTTTATAGCTGTTAAAGAGGAGAGTTATTTTATAGCTGTTAAAGAGGAGAGTTATTTTATAGCTGTTAAAGAGGAGAGTTATTTCATAGCTGTTAAAGAGGAGAGTTATTTTATAGCTGTTAAAGAGGAGAGTTATTTTATAGCTGTTAAAGAGGAGAGTTATTTTATAGCTGTTAAAGAGGAGAGTTATTTCATAGCTGTTAAAGAGGAGAGTTATTTTATAGCTGTTAAAGAGGAGAGTTATTTTATAGCTGTTAAAGAGGAGAGTTATTTCATAGCTGTTGTTACTGTTAAAGAGGAGAGTTATTTTATAGCTATTACTGTTAAAGAGGAGAGTTATTTCATAGCTGTTAAAGAGGAGAGTTATTTCATAGCTGTTACTGTTAAAGAGGAGAGTTATTTCATAGCTGTGGTTACTGTTAAAGAGGAGAGTTATTTCATAGCTGTTGTTACTGTTAAAGAGGAGAGTTATTTCATAGCTGTTAAAGAGGAGAGTTATTTTATAGCTGTTAAAGAGGAGAGTTATTTCATAGCTGTTGTTACTGTTAAAGAGGAGAGTTATTTTATAGCTGTTACTGTTAAAGAGGAGAGTTATTTCATAGCTGTTACTGTTAAAGAGGAGTGTTATTTCATAGCTGTTAAAGAGGAGAGTTATTTTATAGCTGTTAAAGAGGAGAGTTATTTCATAGCTGTTGTTACTGTTAAAGAGGAGAGTTATTTTATAGCTGTTACTGTTAAAGAGGAGAGTTATTTTATAGCTGTTAAAGAGGAGAGTTATTTTATAGCTGTTAAAGAGGAGAGTTATTTTATAGCTGTTAAAGAGGAGAGTTATTTCATAGCTGTTAAAGAGGAGAGTTATTTCATAGCTGTTACTGTTAAAGAGGAGAGTTATTTCATAGCTGTTAAAGAGGAGAGTTATTTTATAGCTGTTAAAGAGGAGAGTTATTTTATAGCTGTTAAAGAGGAGAGTTATTTTATAGCTGTTAAAGAGGAGAGTTATTTCATAGCTGTTAAAGAGGAGAGTTATTTCATAGCTGTTACTGTTAAAGAGGAGAGTTATTTCATAGCTGCTGTCACTGTTAAAGAGGAGAGTTATTTTATAGCTGTTAAAGAGGAGAGTTATTTTATAGCTGTAAAAGAGGAGAGTTATTTCATAGCTGTTGTTACTGTTAAAGAGGAGAGTTATTTCATAGCTGTTACTGTTAAAGAGGAGAGTTATTTCATAGCTGTTACTGTTAAAGAGGAGAGCTATTTCATAGCTGCTGTCACTGTTAAAGAGGAGAGTTATTTTATAGCTGTTAGAGGAGAGTTATTTTATAGCTGTTAAAGAGGAGAGTTATTTTATAGCTGTTGATACTGTTGAAGAGGAGAGTTATTTTATAGCTGTTAAAGAGGAGAGTTATTTTATAGCTGTTAAAGAGGAGAGTTATTTCATAGTTGTTAAAGAGGAGAGTTATTTCATAGCTGTTAAAGAGGAGAGTTATTTCATGGTTTTTAAAGAGGAGAGTTATTTTATAGCTGTTAAAGAGGAGAGTTATTTTATAGCTGTTAAAGAGGAGAGTTATTTTATAGCTGTTAAAGAGGAGAGTTATTTTATAGCTGTTAAAGAGGAGAGTTATTTCATAGCTGTTGTTACTGTTAAAGAGGAGAGTTATTTCATAGTTTTTAAAGAGGAGAGTTATTTTATAGCTGTTAATGAGGAGAGTTATTTTATAGCTGTTAAAGAGGAGAGTTATTTTATAGCTGTTAAAGAGGAGAGTTATTTCATAGCTGTTAAAGAAGAGAGTTATTTTATAGCTGTTAAAGAGGAGAGTTATTTTATAGCTGTTAAAGAGGAGAGTTATTTTATAGCTGTTAAAGAGGAGAGTTATTTCATAGCTGTTAAAGAGGAGAGTTATTTTATAGCTGTTAAAGAGGAGAGTTATTTTATAGCTGTTAAAGAGGAGAGTTATTTCAGAGCTGTTGTTACTGTTAAAGAGGAGAGTTATTTTATAGCTGTTGATACTGTTAAAGAGGAGAGTTATTTTATAGCTGTTAAAGAGGAGAGTTTTTTCATAGCTGTTAAAGAGGAGAGTTATTTTATAGCTGTTAAAGAGGAGAGTTATTTTATAGCTGTTAAAGAGGAGAGTTATTTTATAGCTGTTAAAGAGGAGAGTTATTTCATAGCTGTTACTGTTAAAGAGGAGAGTTATTTCATAGCTGTTGTTACTGTTAAAGAGGAGAGTTATTTTATAGCTGTTACTGTTAAAGAGGAGAGTTATTTCATAGCTGTTACTGTTAAAGAGGAGAGTTATTTTATAGCTGTTAAAGAGGAGAGTTATTTTATAGCTGTTAAAGAGGAGAGTTATTTCATAGCTGTTACTGTTAAAGAGGAGATTTATTTCATAGCTGTTAAAGAGGAGAGTTATTTTATAGCTGTTAAAGAGGAGAGTTATTTTATAGCTGTTAAAGAGGAGAGTTATTTTATAGCTGTTAAAGAGGAGAGTTATTTCATAGCTGTTAAAGAGGAGAGTTATTTTATAGCTGTTAAAGAGGAGAGTTATTTTATAGCTGTTAAAGAGGAGAGTTATTTCATAGCTGTTGTTACTGTTAAAGAGGAGAGTTATTTTATAGCTATTACTGTTAAAGAGGAGAGTTATTTCATAGCTGTTAAAGAGGAGAGTTATTTCATAGCTGTTACTGTTAAAGAGGAGAGTTATTTCATAGCTGTGGTTACTGTTAAAGAGGAGAGTTATTTCATAGCTGTTGTTACTGTTAAAGAGGAGAGTTATTTCATAGCTGTTAAAGAGGAGAGTTATTTTATAGCTGTTAAAGAGGAGAGTTATTTCATAGCTGTTGTTACTGTTAAAGAGGAGAGTTATTTTATAGCTGTTACTGTTAAAGAGGAGAGTTATTTCATAGCTGTTACTGTTAAAGAGGAGTGTTATTTCATAGCTGTTAAAGAGGAGAGTTATTTCATAGCTGTTAAAGAGGAGAGTTATTTTATAGCTGTTTAAGAGGAGAGTTATTTTATAGCTGTTAAAGAGGAGAGTTATTTCATAGCTGTTAAAGAAGAGAGTTATTTTATAGCTGTTAAAGAGGAGAGTTATTTTATAGCTCTTAAAGAGGAGAGTTATTTTATAGCTGTTAAAGAGGAGAGTTATTTCATAGCTGTTAAAGAGGAGAGTTATTTTATAGCTGTTAAAGAGGAGAGTTATTTTATAGCTGTTAAAGAGGAGAGTTATTTTATAGCTGTTAAAGAGGAGAGTTATTTCATAGCTGTTAAAGAGGAGAGTTATTTTATAGCTGTTAAAGAGGAGAGTTATTTTATAGCTGTTAAAGAGGAGAGTTATTTTATAGCTGTTAAAGAGGAGAGTTATTTCATAGCTGTTAAAGAGGAGAGTTATTTTATAGCTGTTAAAGAGGAGAGTTATTTTATAGCTGTTAAAGAGGAGAGTTATTTCATAGCTGTTGTTACTGTTAAAGAGGAGAGTTATTTTATAGCTATTACTGTTAAAGAGGAGAGTTATTTCATAGCTGTTAAAGAGGAGAGTTATTTCATAGCTGTTACTGTTAAAGAGGAGAGTTATTTCATAGCTGTGGTTACTGTTAAAGAGGAGAGTTATTTCATAGCTGTTGTTACTGTTAAAGAGGAGAGTTATTTCATAGCTGTTAAAGAGGAGAGTTATTTTATAGCTGTTAAAGAGGAGAGTTATTTCATAGCTGTTGTTACTGTTAAAGAGGAGAGTTATTTTATAGCTGTTACTGTTAAAGAGGAGAGTTATTTCATAGCTGTTACTGTTAAAGAGGAGTGTTATTTCATAGCTGTTAAAGAGGAGAGTTATTTTATAGCTGTTAAAGAGGAGAGTTATTTTATAGCTGTTAAAGAGGAGAGTTATTTCATAGCTGTTGTTACTGTTAAAGAGGAGAGTTATTTTATAGCTGTTACTGTTAAAGAGGAGAGTTATTTTATAGCTGTTAAAGAGGAGAGTTATTTTATAGCTGTTAAAGAGGAGAGTTATTTTATAGCTGTTAAAGAGGAGAGTTATTTCATAGCTGTTAAAGAGGAGAGTTATTTCATAGCTGTTACTGTTAAAGAGGAGAGTTATTTCATAGCTGTTAAAGAGGAGAGTTATTTTATAGCTGTTAAAGAGGAGAGTTATTTTATAGCTGTTAAAGAGGAGAGTTATTTT
>NW_026602864.1:0-10260 GCF_029448725.1 Salvelinus fontinalis
TAATCTGATAGTGGTAGTGGGGTTTTAGATGTCTATTCTCCTTTATGGCTCTAATCTGATAGTGGTAGATGTCTAGTCTCCTTTATGGCTCAAATCTGATAGTGGTAGTGGGGTGGTAGATGTCTAGTCTCCTTTATGGCTCTAATCTGATAGTGGTAGTGGGGTGGTAGATGTCTAGTCTCCTTTATGGCTCTAATCTGATAGTGGTATTGGGGTGGTAGATGTCTAGTCTCATTTATGGCTCTAATCTGATAGTGGTAGTGGGGTGGTAGATGTCTAGTCTCCTTTATGGCTCTAATCTGATAGTGGCAGTGGGTTGATAGATATCTAGTCTCCTTTATGGCTCTAATCTGATAGTGGTAGTGGGGTGGTAGATGTCTAGTCTCCTTTATGGCTCTAATCTGATAGTGGTAGTGGGGTTTTAGATGTCTATTCTCCTTTATGGCTCTAATCTGATAGTGGTAGATGTCTAGTCTCCTTTATGGCTCAAATCTGATAGTGGTAGTGGGGTGGTAGATGTCTAGTCTCCTTTATGGCTCTAATCTGATAGTGGTAGTGGGGTTTTAGATGTCTATTCTCCTTTATTGCTCTAATCTGATAGTGGTAGATGTCTAGTCTCCTTTATGGCTCTCATCTGATAGTGGTAGGGGGGTTGTAGATGTCTAGTCTTCTTTATGGCTCTAATCTGATAGTGGTAGTGGGGTTTTAGATGTCTAGTCTCCTTTATGGCTCTAATCTGATAGTGGTAGATGTCTAGTCTCCTTTATGGCTCTAATCATATAGTGGTATTTGGGTGGTAGATGTCTAGTCTCATTTATGGCTCTAATCTGATAGTGGTAGTGGGGTGGTAGATGTCTAGTCTCCTTTATGGCTCTAATCTGATAGTCGTATTGGGGTGGTAGATGTCTAGTCTCATTTATGGCTCTAATCTGATAGTGGTAGTGGGGTGGTAGATGTCTAGTCTCATTAATGGCTCTAATCTGATAGTGGTAGTGGGGTTTTAGATGTCTAGTCTCCTTTCTGGCTCTAATCTGATGGTGGTAGATGTCTAGTCTCCTTTATGGCTCTAATCTGATAGTGGTAGTGGGGTGGTAGATGTCTAGTCTCCTTTATGGCTCTAATCTAATAGTGGTAGATGTCTAGTCTCCTTTATGGCTCTAATCTGATAGTGGTAGTGGGTTAATAGATGTCTATTCTCCTTTATGGCTCTAATCTGATAGTGGTAGTGGGGTTTTAGATGTCTATTCTCCTTTATGGCTCTAATCTGATAGTGGCAGTGGGTTGATAGATATCTAGTCTCCTTTATGGCTCTAATCTGATAGTGGTAGTGGGGTGGTAGATGTCTAGTCTCCTTTATGGCTCTAATCTGATAGTGGTAGATGTCTAGTCTCCTTTATGGCTCTAATCTGATAGTGGTAGTGGGGTTTTAGATGTCTATTCTCCTTTATGGCTCTAATCTGATAGTGGTAGATGTCTAGTCTCCTTTATGGCTCAAATCTGATAGTGGTAGTGGGGTGGTAGATGTCTAGTCTCCTTTATGGCTCTAATCTGATAGTGGTAGTGGGGTTTTAGATGTCTATTCTCCTTTATGGCTCTAATCTGATAGTGGTAGATGTCTAGTCTCCTTTATGGCTCTCATCTGATAGTGGTAGGGGGGTTGTAGATGTCTAGTCTTCTTTATGGCTCTAATCTGATAGTGGTAGTGGGGTTTTAGATGTCTAGTCTCCTTTATGGCTCTAATCTGATAGTGGTAGATGTCTAGTCTCCTTTATGGCTCTAATCTGATAGTGGTATTTGGGTGGTAGATGTCTAGTCTCATTTATGGCTCTAATCTGATAGTGGTAGTGGGGTGGTAGATGTCTAGTCTCCTTTATGGCTCTAATCTGATAGTGGTATTGGGGTGGTAGATGTCTAGTCTCATTTATGGCTCTAATCTGATAGTGGTAGTGGGGTGGTAGATGTCTAGTCTCCTTTATGGCTCTAATCTGATAGTGGTAGTGGGGTTTTAGATGTCTAGTCTCCTTTCTGGCTCTAATCTGATGGTGGTAGATGTCTAGTCTCCTTTATGGCTCTAATCTGATAGTGGTAGTGGGGTGGTAGATGTCTAGTCTCCTTTATGGCTCTAATCTAATAGTGGTAGATGTCTAGTCTCCTTTATGGCTCTAATCTGATAGTGGTAGTGGGTTAATAGATGTCTATTCTCCTTTATGGCTCTAATCTGATAGTGGTAGTGGGGTTTTAGATGTCTATTCTCCTTTATGGCTCTAATCTGATAGTGGTAGTGGGGTGATAGATGTCTAGTCTCCTTTATGGCTCTAATCTGATAGTGTTAGTGGGGTGGTAGATGTCTAGTCTCCTTTATGGCTCTAATCTGATAGTGGTAGTGGGGTGGTAGATGTCTAGTCTCCTTTATGGCTCTAATCTGATAGTGGTAGTGGGGTTTTAGATGTCTATTCTCCTTTATGGCTCTAATCTGATAGTGGTAGATGTCTAGTCTCCTTTATGGCTCTAATCTGATAGTGGTATTTGGGTGGTAGATGTCTAGTCTCATTTATGGCTCTAATCTGATAGTGGTAGTGGGGTGGTAGATTTCTAGTCTCCTTTATGGCTCTAATCTGATAGTGGTATTGGGGTGGTAGATGTCTAGTCTCCTTTATGGCTCTAATCTGATAGTGGTAGTGGGGTAGTCGATGTCTAGTCTCCTTTATGGCTCTCATGTGATAGTGGTAGTGGGGTGGTAGATGTCTAGTCTCCTTTATGGCTCTAATCTGATGGTGGTAGATGTCTAGTCTCCATTATGGCTCTAATCTGATAGTGGTAGGGGGGTTGTAGATGTCTAGTCTCCTTTATGGCTCTAATCTGATAGTGGTAGTGGCGTTTTAGATGTCTAGTCTCCTTTATGGCTCTAATCTGATAGTGGCAGTGGGTTGATAGATATCTAGTCTCCTTTATGGCTCTAATCTGATAGTGGTAGTGGGGTGGTAGATGTCTAGTCTCCTTTATGGCTCTAATCTGATAGTGGTATTGGGGTGGTAAATGTCTAGTCTCATTTATGGCTCTAATCTGATAGTGGTAGTGGGGTGGTAGAGTCTAGTCTCCTTTATGGCTCTAATCTGATAGTGGCAGTGGGTTGATAGATATCTAGTCTCCTGTATGGCTCTAATCTGATAGTGGTAGGGGGGTGGTAGATGTCTAGTCTCCTTTATGGCTCTAATCTGATAGTGGTAGATGTCTAGTCTCCTTTATGGCTCTAATCTGATAGTGGTAGTGGGGTGGTAGATGTCTAGTCTCCTTTATGGCTCTAATCTGATAGTGGTAGTGGGGTTTTAGATGTCTATTCTCCTTTATGGCTCTAATCTGATAGTGGTAGATGTCTAGTCTCCTTTATGGCTCAAATCTGATAGTGGTAGTGGGGTGGTAGATGTCTAGTCTCCTTTATGGCTCTAATCTGATAGTGGTAGTGGGGTTTTAGATGTCTATTCTCCTTTATGGCTCTAATCTGATAGTGGTAGATGTCTAGTCTCCTTTATGGCTCTCATCTGATAGTGGTAGGGGGGTTGTAGATGTCTAGTCTTCTTTATGGCTCTAATCTGATAGTGGTAGTGGGGTTTTAGATGTCTAGTCTCCTTTATGGCTCTAATCTGATAGTGGTAGATGTCTAGTCTCCTTTATGGCTCTAATCTGATAGTGGTATTTGGGTGGTAGATGTCTAGTCTCATTTATGGCTCTAATCTGATAGTGGTAGTGGGGTGGTAGATGTCTAGTCTCCTTTATGGCTCTAATCTGATAGTGGTATTGGGGTGGTAGATGTCTAGTCTCATTTATGGCTCTAATCTGATAGTGGTAGTGGGGTGGTAGATGTCTAGTCTCCTTTATGGCTCTAATCTGATAGTGGTAGTGGGGTTTTAGATGTCTAGTCTCCTTTCTGGCTCTAATCTGATGGTGGTAGATGTCTAGTCTCCTTTATGGCTCTAATCTGATAGTGGTAGTGGGGTGGTAGATGTCTAGTCTCCTTTATGGCTCTAATCTAATAGTGGTAGATGTCTAGTCTCCTTTATGGCTCTAATCTGATAGTGGTAGTGGGTTAATAGATGTCTATTCTCCTTTATGGCTCTAATCTGATAGTGGTAGTGGGGTTTTAGATGTCTATTCTCCTTTATGGCTCTAATCTGATAGTGGTAGTGGGGTGATAGATGTCTAGTCTCCTTTATGGCTCTAATCTGATAGTGTTAGTGGGGTGGTAGATGTATCGTCTCCTTTATGGCTCTAATCTGATAGTGGTAGTGGGGTGGTAGATGTCTAGTCTCCTTTATGGCTCTAATCTGATAGTGGTAGTGGGGTTTTAGATGTCTATTCTCCTTTATGGCTCTAATCTGATAGTGGTAGATGTCTAGTCTCCTTTATGGCTCTAATCTGATAGTGGTATTTGGGTGGTAGATGTCTAGTCTCATTTATGGCTCTAATCTGATAGTGGTAGTGGGGTGGTAGATTTCTAGTCTCCTTTATGGCTCTAATCTGATAGTGGTATTGGGGTGGTAGATGTCTAGTCTCATTTACGGCTCTAATCTGATAGTGGTAGTGGGGTGGTAGATGTCTAGTCTCCTTTATGGCTCTAATCTGATAGTGGTAGTGGGGTAGTCGATGTCTAGTCTCCTTTATGGCTCTCATGTGATAGTGGTAGTGGGGTGGTAGATGTCTAGTCTCCTTTATGGCTCTAATCTGATGGTGGTAGATGTCTAGTCTCCTTTATGGCTCTAATCTGATAGTGGTAGTGGGGTGGTAGATGTCTAGTCTCCTTTATGGCTCTAATCTAATAGTGGTAGATGTCTATTCTCCTTTATGGCTCTAATCTGATAGTGGTAGTGGGGTTTTAGATGTCTATTCTCCTTTATGGCTCTAATCTGATAGTGGTAGTGGGGTGATAGATGTCTAGTCTCCTTTATGGCTCTAATCTGATAGTGTTAGTGGGGTGGTAGATGTCTAGTCTCCTTTATGGCTCTAATCTGATAGTGGTAGTGGGGTTTTAGATGTCTATTCTCCTTTATGCCTCTAATCTGATAGTGGTAGTGGGGTTTTAGATGTCTATTCTCCTTTATGGCTCTAATCTTATAGTGGTAATGGGGTTTTAGATGTCTATTCTCCTTTATGGCTCTAATTTGATAGTGGTAGTAGGGTGATAGATGTCTAGTCTACTTTATGGCTCTAATCTGATAGTGGTAGTGGGCTGGTAGATGTCTAGTCTCCTTTATGGCTCTAATCTGATAGTGGTAGATGTCTAGTCTCCTTTATGGCTCTAATCTGATAGTGGTAGGGGGGTTGTAGATGTCTAGTCTCCTTTATGGCTCTAATCTGATAGTGGCAGTGGGTTTATAGATATCTAGTCTCCTTTATGGCTCTAATCTGATAGTGGTATTGGGGTGGTAGATGTCTAGTCTCATTTATGGCTCTAATCTGATAGTGGTAGTGGGGTGGTAGATGTCTAGTCTCCTTTATGGCTCTAATCTGATAGTGGTATTGGGGTGGTAGATGTCTAGTCTCATTTATGGCTCTAATCTGATAGTGGTAGTGGGGTGGTAGATGTCTAGTCTCCTTTATGGCTCTAATCTGATAGTGGTAGTGGGGTTTTAGATGTCTATTCTCCTTTATGGCTCTAATCTGATAGTGGTAGTAGGGTGATAGATGTCTAGTCTGCTTTATGGCTCTAATCTGATAGTGGGAGTGGGGTTGTAGATGTCTAGTCTCCTTTATGGCTCTAATCTGATAGTGGTAGATGTCTAGTCTCCTTTATGGCTCTAATCTGATAGTGGTATTTGGGTGGTAGATGTCTATTCTCATTTATGGCTCTAATCTGATAGTGGTAGTGGGGTGGTAGATGTCTAGTCTCCTTTATGGCTCTAATCTGATAGTGGTATTGGGGTGGTAGATGTCTAGTCTCCTTTATGGCTCTAATCTGATAGTGGTAGATGTCTAGTCTCCTTTATGGCTCTAATCTGATAGTGGTAGTGGGGTGGTAGATGTCTAGTCTCCTTTATGGCTCTAATCTGATAGTGGTAGTGGGGTTTTAGATGTCTATTCTCCTTTATGGGTCTAATCTGATAGTGGTAGTAGGGTGATAGATGTCTAGTCTACTTTATGGCTCTAATCTGATAGTGGTAGTGGGGTGGTAGATGTCTAGTCTCCTTTATGGCTCGAATCTGATAGTGGTAGATGTCTAGTCTCCTTTATGGCTCTAATCTGATATTGGTATTTGGGTGGTAGATGTCTAGTCTCATTTATGGCTCTAATCTGATAGTGGTAGTGGGGTGGTAGATGTCTAGTCTCCTTTATGGCTCTAATCTGATAGTGGTATTGGGGTGGTAGATGTCTAGTCTCATTTATGGCTCTAATCTGATAGTGGTAGTGGGGTGGTAGATGTCTAGTCTCCTTTATGGCTCTAATCTGATAGTGGTAGATGTCTAGTCTCCTTTATGGCTCTAATCTGATAGTGGTAGTGGGGTGGTAGATGTCTAGTCTCCATTATGGCTCTAATCTGATAGTGGTATTGGGGTGGTAGATGTCTAGTCTCATTTATGGCTCTAATCTGATAGTGGTAGTGGGGTGGTAGATGTCTAGTCTCCTTTATGGCTCTAATCTGATAGTGTTAGTGGGGTTTTAGATGTCTATTCTCCTTTATGGCTCTAATCTGATAGTGGTAGTACGGTGATAGATGTCTAGTCTACTTTATGGCTCTAATCTGATAGTGGTAGTGGGGTGGTAGATGTCTAGTCTCCTTTATGGCTCTAATCTGATAGTGGTAGATGTCTAGTCTCCTTTATGGCTCTAATCTGATAGTGGTAGGGGGGTTGTAGATGTCTAGTCTCCTTTATGGCTCTAATCTGATAGTGGTAGTGGGGTTTTAGATGTCTAGTCTCCTTTATGGCTCTAATCTGATAGTGGCAGTGGGTTGATAGATATCTAGTCTCCTTTATGGCTCTAATCTGATAGTGGTAGTGGGGTGGTAGATGTCTAGTCTCCTTTATGGCTCTAATCTGATAGTGGTATTGGGGTGGTAGATGTCTAGTCTCATTTATGGCTCTAATCTGATAGTGGTAGTGGGGTGGTAGATGTCTAGTCTCCTTTATGGCTCTAATCTGATAGTGGCAGTGGGTTGATAGATATCTAGTCTCCTTTATGGCTCTAATCTGATAGTGGTAGTGGGGTGGTAGATGTCTAGTCTCCTTTATGGCTCTAATCTGATAGTGGTAGATGTCTAGTCTCCTTTATGGCTCTAATCTGATAGTGGTAGTGGGGTGGTAGATGTCTAGTCTCCTTTATGGCTCTAATCTGATAGTGGTAGTGGGGTTTTAGATGTCTATTCTCCTTTATGGCTCTAATCTGATAGTGGTAGATGTCTAGTCTCCTTTATGGCTCAAATCTGATAGTGGTAGTGGGGTGGTAGATGTCTAGTCTCCTTTATGGCTCTAATCTGATAGTGGTAGTGGGGTTTTAGATGTCTATTCTCCTTTATGGCTCTAATCTGATAGTGGTAGATGTCTAGTCTCCTTTATGGCTCTCATCTGGTAGTGGTAGGGGGGTTGTAGATGTCTAGTCTTCTTTATGGCTCTAATCTGATAGTGGTAGTGGGGTTTTAGATGTCTAGTCTACTTTATGGCTCTAATCTGATAGTGGTAGATGTCTAGTCTCCTTTATGGCTCTAATCTGATAGTGGTATTTGGGTGGTAGATGTCTAGTCTCATTTATGGCTCTAATCTGATAGTGGTAGTGGGGTGGTAGATGTCTAGTCTCCTTTATGGCTCTAATCTGATAGTGGTATTGGGGTGGTAGATGTCTAGTCTCATTTATGGCTCTAATCTGATAGTGGTAGTGGGGTGGTAGATGTCTAGTCTCCTTTATGGCTCTAATCTGATAGTGGTAGTGGGGTTTTAGATGTCTAGTCTCCTTTATGGCTCTAATCTAATAGTGGTAGATGTCTAGTCTCCTTTATGGCTCTAATCTGATAGTGGTAGTGGGTTAATAGATGTCTATTCTCCTTTATGGCTCTAATCTGATAGTGGTAGTGGGGTTTTAGATGTCTATTCTCCTTTATGGCTCTAATCTGATAGTGGTAGTGGGGTGATAGATGTCTAGTCTCCTTTATGGCTCTAATCTGATAGTGTTAGTGGGGTGGTAGATGTCTAGTCTCCTTTATGGCTCTAATCTGATAGTGGTAGTGGGGTGGTAGATGTCTAGTCTCCTTTATGGCTCTAATCTGATAGTGGTAGTGGGGTTTAGATGTCTATTCTCCTTTATGGCTCTAATCTGATAGTGGTAGATGTCTAGTCTCCTTTATGGCTCTAATCTGATAGTGGTATTTGGGTGGTAGATGTCTAGTCTCATTTATGGCTCTAATCTGATAGTGGTAGTGGGGTGGTAGATTTCTAGTCTCCTTTATGGCTCTAATCTGATAGTGGTATTGGGGTGGTAGATGTCTAGTCTCATTTACGGCTCTAATCTGATAGTGGTAGTGGGGTGGTAGATGTCTAGTCTCCTTTATGGCTCTAATCTGATAGTGGTAGTGGGGTAGTCGATGTCTAGTCTCCTTTATGGCTCTCATGTGATAGTGGTAGTGGGGTGGTAGATGTCTAGTCTCCTTTATGGCTCTAATCTGATGGTGGTAGATGTCTAGTCTCCTTTATGGCTCTAATCTAATAGTGGTAGATGTCTAGTCTCCTTTATGGCTCTAATCTGATAGTGGAAGTGGGGTTTTAGATGTCTAGTCTCCTTTATGGCTCTAATCTGATAGTGGCAGTGGGTTGATAGATATCTAGTCTCCTTTATGGCTCTAATCTGATAGTGGTAGATGTCTAGTCTCCTTTATGGCTCTAATCTGATAGTGGTATTGAGGTGGTAGATGTCTAGTCTCATTTATGGCTCTAATCTGATAGTGGTAGTGGGGTGGCAGATGTCTAGTCTCCTTTATGGCTCTAATCTGATAGTGGTATTGGGGTGGTAGATGTCTAGTCTCATTTATGGCTCTAATCTGATAGTGGTAGTGGGGTAGTAGATGTCTAGTCTCCTTTATGGCTCTAATCTGATAGTGGTAGTGGGGTGGTAGATGTCTAGTCTCCTTTATGGCTCTAATCTGATAGTGGTAGATGTCTAGTCTCCTTTATGGTTCTAATCTGATAGTGGTATTGGGGTGGTAGATGTCTAGTCTCATTTATGGCTCTAATCTGATAGTGGTAGTGGGGTGGTAGATGTCTAGTCTCCTTTATGGCTCTAATCTGATAGTGGTAGTGGGGTAGTAGATGTCTAGTCTCCTTTATGGCTCTAATCTGATAGTGGTAGTGGGGTGGTAGATGTCTAGTCTCTTTTATGGCTCTAATCTGATAGTGGTAGATGTGTAGTCTCCTTTATGGCTCTAATCTGATAGTGGTAGTGGGGTGGTAGATGTCTAGTCTCCTTTATGGCTCTAATCTGATAGTGGTAGATGTCTAGTCTCCTTTATGGCTCTAATCTGATAGTTGTAGGGGGGTTGTAGATGTCTAGTCTCCTTTATGGCTCTAATCTGATAGTGGTAGTGGGGTTTTAGATGTCTAGTCTCCTTTATGGCTCTAATCTGATAGTGGTAGATGTCTAGTCTCCTTTATGGCTCTAATCTGATAGTGGCAGTGGGTTGATAGATGTCTATTCTCCTTTATGGCTCTAATCTGATAGTGGTAGTGGTGTGATAGATGTCTAGTCTCCTTTATGGCTCTAATCTGATAGTGGTAGTGGTGTGATAGATGTCTAGTCTCCTTTATGGCTCTAATCTGATAGTGGTAGTGGGGTGGTAGATGTCTAGTCTCCTTTATGGCTCTAATCTGATAGTGGTAGATGTCTAGTCTCCTTTATGGCTCTAATCTGATAGTGGTATTGGGGTGGTAGATGTCTAGTCTCATTTATGGCTCTAATCTGATAGTGGTAGTGGGGTGATAGATATCTAGTCTCCTTTATGGCTCTAATCTGGTAGTGGTAGTGGGGTGGTAGATGTCTAGTCTCCTTTATGGCTCTAATCTGATAGTGGTAGTGGGGTGGTAGATGTCTAGTCTCCTTTATGGCTCTAATCTGATAGTGGTAGATGTCTAGTCTCCTTTATGGCTCTAATCTGATAGTTGTAGGGGGGTTGTAGATGTCTAGTCTCCTTTATGGCTCTAATCTGATAGTGGTAGTGGGGTTTTAGATGTCTAGTCTCATTTATGGCTCTAATCTGATAGTGGTAGTGGGGTGATAGATATCTAG
>NW_026602865.1:0-2500 GCF_029448725.1 Salvelinus fontinalis
TCTGTATGTAATAAATAGGTTTCAGTACAGGATAATGTCTAGATGACCCCTGTCTGTATGTAATAAATAGGTTTCAGTACAGGATAATGTATGACCCTTAGAAAACAGATACAGGAAGTTTAGTTCTCATGTTGCTCCTGCAGTTGACTCATTTCCAAAGCGTAGCAACGATCAACTGTCTCTCTCAGACCAGGCAGCTGATTGGCCAATAAGGGTCACATGCATTAAGTTGAAGACACTGACATGGGAGAGTTCTGTCACACCAACGCTAGTTGAGTTCCACAGCCGCCGTCCTGTAGTTCGCTGGTCTGTGTGTCAGCGCCTCCATTCTGGCTGAAGTAGACTGAGCTTTTGAAGGACAATGTGACAGAGAGGCATTACAAGTTCACAGCAAAGAGAGAAGAAACTTAGATTTTATTTCATTTGAAGTGCTGAAAGAGAATAATCTTTCACCTTTTACGTAGCAAGCTAAAATAAGAGTGTATTGTGGGCGGTTGGGTTTTATGGTTCATTAGGACGTGATTAGAAATAGCCGACGTATGCAGGAAGATACAACGTCTGGGAATAAGAAACAGACAGAGAGAGAAGTCCTATGGGTGATGAGGATTAAACCACATCATGTCCTCTCAGCTCTTTCTTACCAAAGGGAGAGGAAAGAGAGGAGGAGGAGGGGAGAGAGGAGGGGAGGGGAGAGGAGGGGAGGGGAAAGGAGGAGTGAGGAGGGGAGGGGAGAGGAGGGGGGAGGAGGGGAGGGGAAAGGAGGAGTGAGGAGGGGAGAGGAAGGGGGAGGAGGGGAGGGGAAAGGAGGGGGGAGGAAAGGGGGGAAGAGAGGAGAGGAGGGGCGAGAGGAGGGGGGAGGAGAGGAGGGGAGGGGAAAGGAGGAGTGAGGAGGGGAGGGGAGAGGAGGGGGGAGGAGGGGAGGGGAAAGGAGGAGTGAGGAGGGGAGAGGAAGGGGGAGGAGGGGAGGGGAAAGGAGGGGGGAGGAAAGGGGGGAAGAGAGGAGAGGAGGGGCGAGAGGAGGGGGGAGGAAAGCAGAAGGGGGAGGAGAGGAGGGGAGCAGAGAGGAGAACAGAGAGGGGAGGGGGGGGAGAGGGGAGAAGAGGGGAGAGGAGGGGAGAGAGGAGAGGAGGGGGAGGAGAGGAGGAAAGGAGGGAAGAGAGGGGAGAGAGGAGACTACCACCCTCCTGGTGTTTCCAGGTCTTTGTGTAGAAGACCCTGTATTGTCTAATATGACAATAGGGTCATTTGTTGCGCTGGCGTCTGACTGACACATTTAAAGGAGAACATGTCGGTGCCCCTCCCCGCAGACTGGAGAATGTCACCTGTCACGTCCCTATTGGTTCAAATAATAATGAGTGACAATAATAACAACTCATTATAGGAGGGCAGGGAACTCTGGAGCTACATATCGGCTCATCAAATTAACCTGCCAAACCTTTCACCACAACCCCAGACTAGAGAGAGGAGAGAGCTCTGTGTATTTATAGCTAGGCTGCAGTACACTCTGTCTGTAGGTAACAGTACACTCTGTCTGTAGGTTACAGTACACTCTGTCTGTAGGTAACAGTACACTCTGTCTGTAGGTAACAGTACACTCTGTCTGTAGGTAACAGTACACTCTGTCTGTAGGCTACAGTACACTCTGTCTGTAGGTAACAGTACACTCTGTCTGTAGGTTACAGTACACTCTGTCTGTAGGTAACAGTACACTCTGTCTGTAGGTAACAGTACACTCTGTCTGTAGGTAACAGTACACTCTGTCTGTAGGTAACAGTACACTCTGTCTGTAGGTAACAGTACACTCTGTCTGTAGGTTACAGTACACTCTGTCTGTAGGTAACAGTACACTCTGTCTGTAGGTAACAGTACACTCTGTCTGTAGGTAACAGTACACTCTGTCTGTAGGTAACAGTACACTCTGTCTGTAGGTAACAGTACACTCTGTCTGTAGGATACAGTACACTCTGTCTGTAGGCTACAGTACACTCTGTCTGTAGGCTACAGTACACTCTGTCTGTAGGTTACAGTACACTCTGTCTGTAGGTTACAGTACACTCTGTCTGTAGGTAACAGTACACTCTGTCTGTAGGTTACAGTACACTCTGTCTGTAGGTTACAGTACACTCTGTCTGTTGGTTACAGTACACTCTGTCTGTAGGATACAGTACACTCTGTCTGTAGGTAACAGTACACTCTGTCTGTAGGTTACAGTACACTCTGTCTGTAGGTAACAGTACACTCTGTCTGTAGGTTACAGTACACTCTGTCTGTAGGTTACAGTACACTCTGTCTGTAGGTTACAGTGCACTCTGTCTGTAGGCTGCAGTACACTCTGTCTGTAGGTAACAGTACACTCTGTCTGTAGGTTACAGTACACTCTGTCTGTAGGTTACAGTACACTCTGTCTGTAGGTTACAGTACACTCTGTCTGTAGGTTACAGTACACTCTGTCTGTTGGTAACAGTACACTCTGTCTGTTGGTAACAGTACACTCTGTCTG
>NW_026602865.1:7500-10259 GCF_029448725.1 Salvelinus fontinalis
GTGTTCCTGTAGACTATGTTCTCACAGTGTTCCTGTAGACTATGTTCTACCAGTGTTCCTGTAGACTATGTTCTTCCAGTGTTCCTGTAGACTGTTCTCCCAGTGTTCCTGTAGACTATGTTCTCCCAGTGTTCCTGTAGACTATGTTCTCACAGTGTTCCTGTAGACTATGTTCTCACAGTGTTCCTGTAGACTATGTTCTCACGGTGTTCCTGTAGACTATGTTCTCACGGTGTTCCTGTAGACTATGTTCTACCAGTGTTCCTGTAGACTATGTTCTACCAGTGTTCCTGTAGACTATGTTCTCACAGTGTTCCTGTAGACTATGTTCTACCAGTGTTCCTGTAGACTATGTTCTCCCGGTGTTCCTGTAGACTATGTTCTCCCAGTGTTCCTGTAGACTATGTTCTACCAGTGTTCCTGTAGACTATGTTCTCCCAGTGTTCCTGTAGACTATGTTCTCCCAGTGTTCCTGTAGACTATGTTCTACCAGTGTTCCTGTAGACTATGTTCTCCCAGTGTTACTGTAGACTATGTTCTACCAGTGTTCCTGTAGACTATGTTCTCACAGTGTTCCTGTAGACTATGTTCTCACAGTGTTCCTGTAGACTATGTTCTCAAAGTGTTCCCGTAGACTATGTTCTCACAGTGTTCCTGTAGACTATGTTCTCCCAGTGTTCCTGTAGACTATGTTCTACCGGTGTTCTTGTAGACTATGTTCTCCCAGTGTTCCTGTAGACTATGTTCTACCAGTGTTCCTGTAGACTATGTTCTCACAGTGTTCCTGTAGACTATGTTCTCCCAGTGTTCCCGTAGACTATGTTCTCCCAGTGTTCCTGTAGACTATGTTCTCCCAGTGCTCCTGTAGACTATGTTCTACCAGTGTTCCTGTAGACTATGTTCTCACGGTGTCCCTGTAGACTATGTTCTCATGGTGTTCCTGTAGACTATGTTCTACCAGTGTTCCTGTAGACTATATTCTCACAGTGTTCCTGTAGACTATGTTCTACCAGTGTTCCTGTAGACTATGTTCTCACGGTGTTCCTGTAGACTATGTTCTACCAGTGTTCCTGTAGACTATGTTCTACCAGTGTTCCTGTAGACTATATTCTCACAGTGTTCCTGTAGACTATGTTCTACCAGTGTTCCTGTAGACTATGTTCTACCAGTGTTCCTGTAGACTATGTTCTCCCAGTGTTCCTGTAGACTATGTTCTCACAGTGTTCCTGTAGACTATGTTCTCCCAGTGTTCCTGTAGACTATGTTCTACCAGTGTTCCTGTAGACTATGTTCTCACAGTGTTCCTGTAGACTATGTTCTCCCAGTGTTCCTGTAGACTATGTTCTCCCAGTGTTCCTGTAGACTATGTTCTCCCAGTGTTCCTGTATACTATGTTCTCCCAGTGTTACTGTAGACTATGTTCTCCCAGTGTTCCTGTAGACTATGTTCTCCCAGTGTTACTGTAGACTATGTTCTCCCAGTGTTCCTGTAGACTATGTTCTCCCAGTGTTCCTGTAGACTATGTTCTCACGGTGTTCCTGTAGACTATGTTCTCCCAGTGTTCCTGTAGACTATGTTCTCACGGTGTTCCTGTAGACTATGTTCTCCCAGTGTTCCTGTAGACTATGTTCTCACGGTGTTCCAGTAGACTATGTTCTCACGGTGTTCCTGTAGACTATGTTCTCCCAGTGTTCCTGTAGACTATGTTCTCCCAGTGTTCCTGTAGACTATGTTCTACCAGTGTTCCTGTAGACTATGTTCTCACGGTGTCCCTGTAGACTATGTTCTCCCAGTGTTCCTGTAGACTATGTTCTCCCAGTGTTCCTGTAGACTATGTTCTACCAGTGTTCCTGTAGACTATGTTCTACCAGTGTTCCTGTAGACTATGTTCTCACAGTGTTCCTGTAGACTATGTTCTCAAAGTGTTCCCGTAGACTATGTTCTCACAGTGTTCCTGTAGACTATGTTCTCCCAGTGTTCCTGTAGACTATGTTCTACCGGTGTTCTTGTAGACTATGTTCTCCCAGTGTTCCTGTAGACTATGTTCTACCAGTGTTCCTGTAGACTATGTTCTCACAGTGTTCCTGTAGACTATGTTCTCCCAGTGTTCCCGTAGACTATGTTCTCCCAGTGTTCCTGTAGACTATGTTCTCCCAGTGCTCCTGTAGACTATGTTCTACCAGTGTTCCTGTAGACTATGTTCTCACGGTGTCCCTGTAGACTATGTTCTCATGGTGTTCCTGTAGACTATGTTCTACCAGTGTTCCTGTAGACTATATTCTCACAGTGTTCCTGTAGACTATGTTCTACCAGTGTTCCTGTAGACTATGTTCTCACGGTGTTCCTGTAGACTATGTTCTACCAGTGTTCCTGTAGACTATGTTCTACCAGTGTTCCTGTAGACTATATTCTCACAGTGTTCCTGTAGACTATGTTCTACCAGTGTTCCTGTAGACTATGTTCTACCAGTGTTCCTGTAGACTATGTTCTCCCAGTGTTCCTGTAGACTATGTTCTCACAGTGTTCCTGTAGACTATGTTCTCCCAGTGTTCCTGTAGACTATGTTCTACCAGTGTTCCTGTAGACTATGTTCTCACAGTGTTCCTGTAGACTATGTTCTCCCAGTGTTCCTGTAGACTATGTTCTCCCAGTGTTCCTGTAGACTATGTTCTCCCAGTGTTCCTGTATACTATGTTCTCCCAGTGTTACTGTAGACTATGTTCTCCCAGTGTTCCTGTAGACTATGTTCTCCCAGTGTT
>NW_026602866.1:0-10255 GCF_029448725.1 Salvelinus fontinalis
CAACACGTCAACCCTGTTACTCCCAGATAGAAAGGCTAGAAATAACACGTCAACCCTGTTACTCCCAGATAGAAAGGCTAGAAATAACACGTCAACCCTGTTACTCCCAGATAGAAAGGCTAGAAATAACACGTCAACCCTGTTACTCCCAGATAGAAAGGCTAGAAATAACACGTCAACCCTGTTACTCCCAGATAGAAAGGCTAGAAATAACACGTCAACCCTGTTACTCCCAGATAGAAAGGCTAGAAATAACACATCAACCCTGTTACTCCCAGATAGAAAGGCTAGAAATAACACGTCAACCCTGTTACTCCCAGATAGAAAGGCTAGAAATAACACATCAACCCTGTTACTCCTGGATAGAAAGACTAGAAATAACACGTAGACTAACACGTAGACTAGACTACTGTTACTCCCAGATAGAAAGGCTAGAAATAACACATCAACCCTGTTACTCCCAGATAGAAAGGCTAGAAATAACACGTCAACCCTGTTACTCCCAGATAGAAAGGCTAGAAATAACACATCAACCCTGTTACTCCCAGATAGAAAGGCTAGAAATGACACGTCAACCCTGTTACTCCCAGATAGAAAGGCTAGAAATGACACGTCAACCCTGTTACTCCCAGATAGAAAGGCTAGAAATGACACGTCAACCCTGTTACTCCCAGATAGAAAGGCTAGAAATGACACGTCAACCCTGTTACTCCCAGATAGAAAGGCTAGAAATAACACGTCAACCCTGTTACTCCCAGATAGAAAGGCTAGAAACAACACGTCAACCCTGTTACTCCCAGATAGAAAGGCTAGAAATAACACGTCAACCCTGTTACTCCCAGATAGAAAGGCTAGAAATAACACGTCAACCCTGTTACTCCCAGATAGAAAGGCTAGAAATAACACGTCAACCCTGTTACTCCCAGATAGAAAGGCTAGAAATAACACGTCAACCCTGTTACTCCCAGATAGAAAGGCTAGAAATAACACGTCAACCCTGTTACTCCCAGATAGAAAGGCTAGAAATAACACATCAACCCTGTTACTCCCAGATAGAAAGGCTAGAAATAACACGTCAACCCTGTTACTCCCAGATAGAAAGGCTAGAAATAACACATCAACCCTGTTACTCCTGGATAGAAAGACTAGAAATAACACGTAGACTAACACGTAGACTAGACTACTGTTACTCCCAGATAGAAAGGCTAGAAATAACACATCAACCCTGTTACTCCCAGATAGAAAGGCTAGAAATAACACGTCAACCCTGTTACTCCCAGATAGAAAGGCTAGAAATAACACATCAACCCTGTTACTCCTGGATAGAAAGGCTAGAAATAACACATCAACCCTGTTACTCCCAGATATAAAGGCTAGAAATAACACATCAACCCTGTTACTCCCAGATAGAAAGGCTAGAAATAACACATCAACCCTGTTACTCCCAGATAGAAAGACTAGAAATAACACATCAACCCTGTTACTCCTGGATAGAAAGGCTAGAAATAACACGTCAACCCTGTTACTCCCAGAGAGAAAGGATAGAAATAACACGTCAACCCTGTTACTCCCAGATAGAAAGGCTAGAAATAACACATCAACCCTGTTACTCCCAGATAGAAAGGCTAGAAATAACACATCAACCCTGTTACTCCCAGATAGAAAGGCTAGAAATAACACGTCAACCCTGTTACTCCCAGATAGAAAGGCTAGAAATAACACGTCAACCCTGTTACTCCCAGATAGAAAGGCTAGAAATAACACATCAACCCTGTTACTCCCAGATAGAAAGGCTAGAAATAACACGTCAACCCTGTTACTCCCAGATAGAAAGGCTAGAAATAACACATCAACCCTGTTACTCCTGGATAGAAAGACTAGAAATAACACGTAGACTAACACGTAGACTAGACTACTGTTACTCCCAGATAGAAAGGCTAGAAATAACACATCAACCCTGTTACTCCCAGATAGAAAGGCTAGAAATAACACGTCAACCCTGTTACTCCCAGATAGAAAGGCTAGAAATAACACATCAACCCTGTTACTCCCAGATAGAAAGGCTAGAAATGACACGTCAACCCTGTTACTCCCAGATAGAAAGGCTAGAAATGACACGTCAACCCTGTTACTCCCAGATAGAAAGGCTAGAAATAACACGTCAACCCTGTTACTCCCAGATAGAAAGGCTAGAAATAACACGTCAACCCTGTTACTCCCAGATAGAAAGGCTAGAAATGACACGTCAACCCTGTTACTCCCAGATAGAAAGGCTAGAAATGACACGTCAACCCTGTTACTCCCAGATAGAAAGGCTAGAAATGACACGTCAACCCTGTTACTCCCAGATAGAAAGGCTAGAAATAACACGTCAACCCTGTTACTCCCAGATAGAAAGGCTAGAAACAACACGTCAACCCTGTTACTCCCAGATAGAAAGGCTAGAAATAACACGTCAACCCTGTTACTCCCAGATAGAAAGGCTAGAAATAACACGTCAACCCTGTTACTCCCAGATAGAAAGGCTAGAAATAACACGTCAACCCTGTTACTCCCAGATAGAAAGGCTAGAAATAACACGTCAACCCTGTTACTCCCAGATAGAAAGGCTAGAAATAACACGTCAACCCTGTTACTCCCAGATAGAAAGGCTAGAAATAACACATCAACCCTGTTACTCCCAGATAGAAAGGCTAGAAATAACACGTCAACCCTGTTACTCCCAGATAGAAAGGCTAGAAATAACACATCAACCCTGTTACTCCTGGATAGAAAGACTAGAAATAACACGTAGACTAACACGTAGACTAGACTACTGTTACTCCCAGATAGAAAGGCTAGAAATAACACATCAACCCTGTTACTCCCAGATAGAAAGGCTAGAAATAACACGTCAACCCTGTTACTCCCAGATAGAAAGGCTAGAAATAACACATCAACCCTGTTACTCCTGGATAGAAAGGCTAGAAATAACACATCAACCCTGTTACTCCCAGATATAAAGGCTAGAAATAACACATCAACCCTGTTACTCCCAGATAGAAAGGCTAGAAATAACACATCAACCCTGTTACTCCCAGATAGAAAGACTAGAAATAACACATCAACCCTGTTACTCCTGGATAGAAAGGCTAGAAATAACACGTCAACCCTGTTACTCCCAGAGAGAAAGGATAGAAATAACACGTCAACCCTGTTACTCCCAGATAGAAAGGCTAGAAATAACACATCAACCCTGTTACTCCCAGATAGAAAGGCTAGAAATAACACATCAACCCTGTTACTCCCAGATAGAAAGGCTAGAAATAACACGTCAACCCTGTTACTCCCAGATAGAAAGGCTAGAAATAACACATCAACCCTGTTACTCCCAGATAGAAAGGCTAGAAATAACACGTCAACCCTGTTACTCCCAGATAGAAAGGATAGAAATAACACGTCAACCCTGTTACTCCCAGATAGAAAGGCTAGAAATAACACATCAACCCTGTTACTCCCAGATAGAAAGGCTAGAAATAACACGTCAACCCTGTTACTCCCGGATAGAAAGGCTAGAAATAACACGTCAACCCTGTTACTCCTGGATAGAAAGGCTAGAAATAACACATCAACCCTGTTACTCCTGGATAGAAAGGCTAGAAATAACACATCAACCCTGTTACTCCCAGATAGAAAGGCTAGAAATAACACGTCAACCCTGTTACTCCTGGATAGAAAGGCTAGAAATAACACGTCAACCCTGTTACTCCCGGATAGAAAGGCTAGAAATAACACATCAACCCTGTTACTCCTGGATAGAAAGGCTAGAAATAACACATCAACCCTGTTACTCCCAGATAGAAAGGCTAGAAATAACACGTCAACCCTGTTACTCCTGGATAGAAAGGCTAGAAATAACACGTCAACCCTGTTACTCCTGGATAGAAAGGCTAGAAATAACACATCAACCCTGTTACTCCTGGATAGAAAGGCTAGAAATAACACATCAACCCTGTTACTCCCAGATAGAAAGGCTAGAAATAACACGTCAACCCTGTTACTCCTGGATAGAAAGGCTAGAAATAACACGTCAACCCTGTTACTCCCAGATAGAAAGGCTAGAAATAACACATCAACCCTGTTACTCCTGGATAGAAAGGCTAGAAATAACACGTCAACCCTGTTACTCCCAGATAGAAAGGCTAGAAATAACACGTCAACCCTGTTACTCCTGGATAGAAAGGCTAGAAATAACACGTCAACCCTGTTACTCCCAGATAGAAAGGCTAGAAATAACACGTCAACCCTGTTACTCCTGGATAGAAAGGCTAGAAATAACACGTCAACCCTGTTACTCCCAGATAGAAAGGCTAGAAATAACACATCAACCCTGTTACTCCTGGATAGAAATGTTTGCATTCAATTGCCACTAGTTCAATTGTCAATATTTAACGCTGCTATGGTCAACCCTGTTACTTTATTTAGCACTTGATAGGCACTTAAAAAACATGTTTTTTATAAAGTTGAACATGTGCTCTTTATGACAGAATGTTTAACTTTGGTGACCAAGTTACACTTCTCAAAAGGCACCAACCGCCTATGTACGTGTGTGTGAGCCCCTATGTGGCTATGCGTTCTCCACCCTTACACAATGGCGGGCGGTGTGTATTATTCATCTGTAAACCATGCATATTCTAGAAGAGTAATTGCAGTAGCAGTGTCTCGTAACATCAAGGAATTCTTCTGGCGAAGCCCAGAGGTAAAGAAACCTGCTGCAGCAGAGAAGAGAGGAGCAACCAGAGGAGAGAGAGAGAGAGAGAGCACTTGAGAGAGGGAGGGGAGAGAGCGAGGGAAGAGAGAGAAGAGGCTGGGTTTCTAGGCTGGGTTTCTGTACAGCACTTTGAGATATCAGCTGGTGTAAGAAGGGCTATATAAATACATTTGATTTGATTTGAAAGAGAGAGCGCGAGAGGGAGAGAGTGAAGAAGAGAGATTGCACTCAAGTAAGAGAAAGGGAAGAGGGAGAGAGAGAAAGCGAGGGAAGAGGGAGGGAGAGAGAGCGAGGGAAGAGAGGGAGAGAGAGAAGAGGGCGAGGGAGGGAATGACAGAGAGAGAGAGAGGGAAGAGGGAGAGAGAGAGAGCGCATGAGAGAGAGAGAGAGAGGGAAGAGGGGGAGAGAGAGAGGGGGGAAGAGGGAGGGAGAGAGAGAGAGAGGTACTGAAATTCTCTTCATTTCCGGAATATGTTCTACTTATGAAAAGTAAGTTTCCCTGGCCATCACACTACAACACTGTTGCTATTGATAGAAACGTACCCTATCGACCCCTATTTTAAATAAAATCCATCACCTTTGGAGAGTTAATTCAATGCACTAAAATGCTGTATGTAAGTCATAGTAAATCATATCAGTCCATCTAACCTGGGAGACTTCAGCACAGGATATCCCGTTTCCCATTTCTCTAGAGGGGTGACTCTAGGCCTGTAAGCTGTTTCACCTCAACACACACAGTACAGGGCAAGAGCAGACAACTCGGCTGAGTTAATACTTTATCTGTTCATTTACAGACAGAAACACCAACAGACACACGCAAAAGGTCTGTGAGAGGACATATATCAGAAACCAAGTCCCCATTTGAAGCTGTACCACCGTTGAAAGTGCAAACAGAATTTTCATGGAGCAGAGAGCTCCCCTGTCCTCCCAAACTACCCATGGACCCACCCTCATAGTAGAGAGAACATTCACTCAAACTCCCTAACATCCCTCCATCTCAGGTCAACTACAAGAGGTCTACAGCCCTTCTCTCTGCATCACTCTGTACACCCACAGCCAATCCTCTATAACAGTTTGGTTCTGGGCCCTCTGGATGAATCAGAGAAACTAACTAGTAGGGATTTGAGAGAGAGAGAGAGAGAGGGGAAGGAGAGAGAGAGAGTCCATAACAGCATTCTGGCTTGTTGTTTAGTCTCAACTAATAGATATTAGCAACAATATCTATTAGTTAAGAATCCCCCACCTTGTATCCCATGGGGGAATCCCCCACCTTGTATCCCATGGGGGAATCCCCCACCTTGTATCCCATGACAAATCTTTTCAGCCTGCTGAGGGGGAAGAGGCGTTGTCTTGGTGTGTTTGGATAAGGATAGGTCCCCTACAGCCCCGTCGATGTGAATGGGGGCGTGCTCGACCCTCCTTTTGCTGTAGTCCACTCTCAGCTCCTTTGTCTTGCTCACTTTGAGGGAGAGGATGCTGTCCTGGCACCACACTACCAGGTCTGTGACCTCCTCCCTATAGGCTGCCTCATCGTCATCGGTGATTACGTAGTGTCATCGGCACAATTAATAATCCGGTAATCCGTCTGGCCCTGCGGCCTTGTGAATGTTAACCTGTTAAAAAGGTTTTACTCACATCGGCTACAGAGAGTGTGATCACACAGTCGTCCGGAACAGCTGGTTCTCTCATGCATGGTTCAGTGTTGCTTGCCTCGAAGCGAGCATAGAAAGCATTTAGCTTGTCTGGTAGCCTCACGCCACTGGGCAGCTCGCAGCTGGGATTCCCTTTGTAATCCGTGATAGTTTGCAAGTCCTGCCACATTCAACGAGTGTCAAAGCCAGTGTAGTAGGATACAATCTTAGTCCTGTATTGACGCTTTGCCTGTTTGATGGTTCGTCGGAGGGCGTAAAAGAGCCCGGTGTCCCGCTCGTTGAAAGCGGCAGCTCTAGCCTTGTGTGGATGTTACCTGTAATCCATGGCTTCTGGTTGGGATATATACATATGGTCACTTTGGGGCATCGTCAATGCACTTGTTAATAAAGCCGATGACTGATGTGGTAAACTCCTCAATGCCATCAAATGAATCCCGGAACATATTCCAGTATGTGCTAGCGAAAAAGTCCTGTAGCTTAGCATCCGCTTCATCGGACCGCTTCCGTATTAAGCATGCCACTGGTACTTCCTGTTTGAGTTTTTGCATGAAAGCAGGAATCAGGAGGATAGCGTTATGGTCAGACTTGCCAAATGGAGGGTGAGGCAGAGCTTTGTACACGTATCTGTGTGTGGAGAAAAGGTGATTCAGTTTTTTTCACCCTACTTGTTGCACATGTTGGTGGGAATTAGGTCAAACGGATTTCAGTTTTCCTGCATTAAAGGCTCTGGCCACTAGGAGCGCCACCTCTGGATGAGCATTTTCTTGTTTGCTTATGGCCTTATACCGCTCGATGAGTGCGGTCTTAGTGCCAGCATCGGTTTGTGGCAGTAAATTAAAAGCTAAGAAGAATGGAGATGAAAACTCTCTAGGTAAATAGTGTGGTCTACAGCTTATCATGAAGTATTCTAACTCAAACATCCTTAATATTAGTGATTGAGCACAAGCTGTTGTTGACAAAGAAACATAGCGCCCCCTGATCTTATTGCCGATGGAAAACCCAGCCAAATGTATATTATCCATGTCGCCGTTCAGCCACGACTCGGTGAAACATAAGACATTACAGTTTTTAATGTCCTGTTGGTAGGATAGTCCCGAACTGAGCTCATCCAGTTTACTCTCCAGCGAGAGAGTAAAACTAAGGGGAAAGGCGGATTATCCACTCACTGACGCAGTTTGGCCAGGCATCCGGCTCTTCGACCTCTGTGGCAGTGTCTCCTCTTCATATGAATGACGGGGATTTGGGCCTGGTACAGGAAGAGCAGTATATTATTTGTGTCCGACTCATTAAATAAAAAATCCTTGTCCAGTTCGAGGTGAGTAATCGCTGTTCTGATGTCCAGAAGCTCTTTTTGGTCCTAGAAAACGATGGGGGAAACATTATGAACCCCAAAAAATTAAAACAGCGCAAAAAACACACAAAATGGCACAATTGGTCAAGAGCCTGCAGAACGTCGGCCATCTGCTCCGGTGTCATTCTTTAAGATAGACATACAGAGAGAGAGAGAGAGTGTGTGTGTGTGTGTGTGTAGACTGGTACTGTGTGTTTGTGTGTCTGTGTGCATATGTGTGTACACACACATTCATGTGTATGTGTGTGTGTGTGTGTGTGTGTGTGTGTGTGTGTGTGTGTGTGTGTGTGTGTGTGTGTGTGTGTGTGTGTGTGTGTGTGTGTGTGTGTGTTTGTATGGCGTCAAAATGCTTGTGTGTGTGTCTGTGTGTGTATGTTGGAGTGTCAGTATAGTGTGTGTTAGTGTGTGGTTAGAGTCCAGTGAGTGCACACAGACTTTCATTGCGTGTGTGTCACGCCCTGACCTTAGAGAGCCTTTTTATTTCTCTATTAGGTTAGGTCAGGGTGTGATTTGGGTGGGCATTCTAGGTTGTCTATTTCTTTGTTGGCCGGGTATCGTTCCCAATCAGAGGCAGCTGTCTATCGTTTTCTCTGATTGGGGATCACACTTAGGCAGCCCTTTTTCCCACCTTCAGTTGTGGGATCTTGTTTGTGTGTAGTTGCTTTCTGCACTGCATATAGCGTTACATTTGTTTTCTTATTTTGTTGTTTTTCGGTGTCATTTTGAATAAAGGAAAAATGTACGCCAACTACGCTGCACCTTGGTCTCATTCTAACGACGAGCGTAACAGTGTGTGTGTGTGAGCAGAAACATTGCAGTCTAAGCCAACAGGTGGGTTTAGCTTTGAAGTACTGACCCACATACAGAGGAGAGCTTTGGCTCTGAGAAAGAGGAACGAGGAGAGAAAGTCTATTTGCCTCATCCATTTTTCATCGGAAGAGCAAGGTCTGTGTTTGCGTCAGATGAGCTTTGCATGAAAAAGGAGTGTGGCTTCCCTAGAAGAGAAGAGAGGAAGGAAACAGAGCAATGAAGAGAGAGACAGTAGGAGTGAGATGGAGCGAGATGGAGCGAGTGTGAGAAAGAGGAGAGAGAGAGAAAGACAAAGACAGAGAGAGTAAGACAGATAAAGAAAGAAAGAGAGAGACAGAGAGTGAGAGAAAGAGAGGGAGAGGGAGAAAGCGAGAGATACATAAATTGTCTTTAGACTGTCTCTATATTTTGTAGTTTATGTCATGTTGTATGTTCATCCTGCTTGCAAAATCAATTTCCCCATGGGATAGTAAAGTTCACCATGGTAAAGTGGAAGAGAGAGAGAAAGACAGATAGAGGGAGAGTGGGAAGCTGTAGAAAAGAGTCATCCCCCTCTCCCTCCCTCTCTTCTTCCTCTTGCTATGCTCACTGACCAGCATGCTAATGAGAATCTGGGGTGAGTCACGGGGCTGAGGTTTTGCTGTACTGTGCCTGCACACACACAAAATAATACACGCATACATGCATTTCATGGGTATGCATGCTGCACATGCTGTGCATGCATGTGTACACAGTCCAAACAAACACACACACAGACAAACGCGCACACACACACACACACACACACAAGAAGGAATAAACGCAGTAGGTTGAGTCACAGATGCTGAGGTCTGCTGTAGAACACTAATGTGTTATGTGGAGGCAGATAGCAGCAGCAGTTTGCCAATAAGGCCGTTGCTCTCTACAGTGACTCTACCACCACAAACTCACAGAGCTGTGCTGAGATGTTGACAGGTTCTCCAAGGCTTGTGTATGTAATGGGGGAGCGGGCAGAAGGGTGTGTGTGGGGGAATGCAGGTCATTTGTCATGATTTAACTAAGATCACTTTAAAAACACCCTGCCACAGCATCTCACAGGCACACAACACACACACACACACACACACACACACACACACACACACACACACACACACAATCTTGTTTTTCTCTCTCTCCCTTTCCATCTCTGCTCATCCTCGCTCTTTTTGCACTCCCCATTCCTGGCTCTTCTCCACCACTCACCACATTATCTAATTTCCCTGTCCTCCTTCACCCTTATCCCTCAACACCTATCTGTCTCCCTCTCCTCTCCATATGCTCTCTGTCTATCTCCCTCTCCTCTCCATATCCTCTGTCTGTCTGTCTATCTCCCTCTCATCTCCTCTCCTCTCTGTCCATCTCACTCCATATGTCTGTCTGTCTGTCTGTCTGTCTGTCTGTCTCATCTCCTTTTCCTCTCTCCTCTCCTCTCCTCTCTGTCCATCTCACTCCATATGCCTGTCTGTCTGTCTGTCTGTCTGTCTGTGTCTGTCTGTCTGTGTCTGTCTGTCTGTCTGTCTGTCTGTCTGTCTGTCTGTCTGTCTGTCTGTCTGTGTCTCATCTCCTTTTCCTCTCTCCTCTCCTCTCCTCTCTGTCCATCTCACTCCATATGTCTGTCTGTCTGTCTGTCTGTCTGTCTGTCTGTCTGTCTGTCTGTCTGTCTGTCTGTCT
>NW_026602867.1:0-10240 GCF_029448725.1 Salvelinus fontinalis
ATTCCCACCCTATTCCCACTCTATTCCCATCCTATTCCCATCCTATTCCCATCCTATTCCCACCCTATTCCCACTCTATTCACACTCTATTCCCACTCTATTCCCATCCTATTCCCACTCTATTCCCACTCTATTCCCACTCTATTCCCACTCTATTCCCACTCTATTCCCACTCTATTCCCACTCTATTCCCACTCTATTCCCACCCTATTCCCACACTATTCCCACTCTATTCCCACTCTATTCCCACACTATTCCCACACTATTCCCACCCTATTCCCACTCTATTCCCACCCTATTCCCACTCTATTCCCACCCTATTCCCACTCTATTCCCACCCTATTCCCACGCTATTCCCACCCTATTCCCACTCTATTCCCACCCTATTCCCACCCTATTCCCACCCTATTCCCACCCTATTCCCACTCTATTCCCATCCTATTCCCATCCTATTCCCATCCTATTCCCACCCTATTCCCACTCTATTCCCACTCTATTCCCACTCTATTCCCACCCTATTCCCATCCTATTCCCACTCTATTCCCACACTATTCCCACTCTATTCAGAGAGAAGCAGAGAGAAGCAGCCGAGAGAAGCAGCCGTTTTGTGTCTCTCCTGTGCAGAGAGAAGCAGCCATTTTGTGTCTCTCCTGTGCAGAGAGAAGCAGCCATTGTGTGTCTCTCTGATGCAGAGAGAAGCAGCCATTTTGTGTCTCTCCTGTGCAGAGAGAAGCAGCCATTGTGTGTCTCTCTGGTGCAGAGAGAAGAAGCCATTGTGTGTCTCTCTGGTGCAGAGAGAAGCAGCCGTTTTGTGTCTCTCCTGTGCAGAGAGAAGCAGCCATTGTGTGTCTCTCCTGTGCAGAGAGAAGCAGCCATTGTGTGTCTCTCCTGTGCAGAGAGAAGCAGCCATTATGTGTCTCTCCTGTGCAGAGAGAAGCATCCATTGTGTGTCTCTCTGATGCAGAGAGAAGCAGCCATTGTGTGTCTCTCCTGTGCAGAGAGAAGCAGCCATTTTGTGTCTCTCCTGTGCAGAGAGAAGCAGCCATTATGTGTCTCTCCTGTGCAGAGAGAAGCAGCCATTTTGTGTCTCTCCTGTGCAGAGAGAAGCAGCCATTGTGTGTCTCTCTGGTGCAGAGAGAAGCAGCCGTTTTGTGTCTCTCCTGTGCAGAGAGAAGCAGCCATTGTGTGTCTCTCCTGTGCAGAGAGAAGCAGCCGTTTTGTGTTTCTCCTGTGCAGAGAGAAGCAGCCATTTTGTGTCTCTCTGGTGCAGAGAGAAGCAGCCATTGTGTGTCTCTCTGATGCAGAGAGAAGCAGCCATTTTGTGTCTCTCCTGTGCAGAGAGAAGCAGCCATTGTGTGTCTCTCTGGTGCAGAGAGAAGAAGCCATTGTGTGTCTCTCTGGTGCAGAGAGAAGCAGCCGTTTTGTGTCTCTCCTGTGCAGAGAGAAGCAGCCATTGTGTGTCTCTCCTGTGCAGAGAGAAGCAGCCATTGTGTGTCTCTCCTGTGCAGAGAGAAGCAGCCATTATGTGTCTCTCCTGTGCAGAGAGAAGCATCCATTGTGTGTCTCTCTGATGCAGAGAGAAGCAGCCATTGTGTGTCTCTCCTGTGCAGAGAGAAGCAGCCATTTTGTGTCTCTCCTGTGCAGAGAGAAGCAGCCATTGTGTGTCTCTCTGGTACTCTCTGGTACAGCCTTCGGCAAATCAGACCATGACCCTATACTCCTGCTTCCTGTCTACAAGCTCAAACAGGAAGTACCCGTGATGCTTTCCGTTGAGAAATGTACCTCTGCGTTGAGAACGAAATGTACCTCTGCGTTGATCTACCTCTCCGTTGAGAAATGTGCATGTACCTATGCTACAAGACCGCTGACTGTAGTATGTTTAGGGACTCTGCCGATAGCATCGATGAGCTAATCACCTCCGTCACAGGCTTCAATTAGGAAATACTTTGCCGACGTGGTTCCCAAGTTGAAGGTTCACTGCTTCCCCAATCAAAAGCCCTGGATTAAGTAATCGCAGCCAACCCTGAGGCTACGGCTGAGGACCTGAAGAAGTACAAGAAGTTCAGCTAAGACCTCCGCAGAGCCGCCAAACAAGAAAATGGACAATATAAGGAACAAGGTGGACTCCTATTACACTGGCTCCGACGCTTCAACAACAACACAGAGCCTTGCACGAGCCCCTCAACCATCAACAAGATCACCATGCGCAACGTCAAGCATCAGCTGGAGGGGTGTAAAACTCTGGGTTTGGCGGATGCCAGGAGAACGCTACCTGCCCGAATGCATAGTGCCAACTGTAAAGTTTGGTGGAGGAGGAATGGTCTGGGGCTGTTTTTCATGGTTCGGGCCCCTTAGTTCCAGTGAAGGGAAATCTTAACGCTACAGCATACAATGACATTCTAGACGATTCTGTGCTTCCAACTTTGTAGCAACAGTTTGGGTAAGGCCCTTTCCTGTTTCAGCATGACAATGGCCCCGTGCACAAAGCGAGGTCCATACAGAATTTTGGGGGGAAGATCAGTGTGGAAGAACTTGACTGGCCTGCACAGAGCCCTGACCTCAACCCCATCGAACACCTTTGGGATGAATTGGAACGCCGACTGCGAGCCAGGCCTAAATCGCCCAACATCAGTGCCCGACCTCACTAACGCTCTTGTGGCTGAATGGAAGCAAGTCCCCCCTGCAGCGATGTTCCAACATCTAGTGGAAAGCCTTCCCAGAAGAGTGGAGGCTGTTATAGCAGCAATGTTCCAACATCTAGTGGAAAGCCTTCCCAGAAGAGTGGAGGCTGTTATAGCAGCAATGTTCCAACATCTAGTGGAAAGCCTCCCCAGAAGAGTGGAGGCTGTTATAGCAGCAATGTTCCAACATCTAGTGGAAAGCCTTCCCAGAAGAGTGGAGGCTGTTATAGCAGCAATGTTCCAACATCTATTGGAAAGCCTTCCCAGAAGAGTGGAGGCTGTTATAGCAGCAATGTTCCAACATCTAGTGGAAAGCCTTCCCAGAAGAGTGGAGGCTGTTATAGCAGCAATGTTCCAACATCTAGTGGAAAGCCTTCCCAGAAGAGTGGAGGTTGTTACAGCAGCAATGTTCCAACATCTAGTGGAAAGCCTTCCCAGAAGAGTGAAGGCTGTTATAGCAGCAATGTTCCAACATCTAGTGGAAAGCCTTCCCAGAAGAGTGGAGGCTGTTATAGCAGCAATGTTCCAACATCTAGAGGAAAGCCTTCCCAGAAGAGTGGAGGCTGTTATAGCAGCAATGTTCCAACATCTAGTGGAAAGCCTTCCCAGAAGAGTGGAGGCTTTTATAGCAGCAATGTTCCAACATCTACTGGAAAGCCTTCCCAGAAGAGTGGAGGCTGTTATAGCAGCAATGTTCGAACATCTAGAGGAAAGCCTTCCCAGAAGATTGGAGGCTGTTATAGCAGCAATGTTCCAACATCTAGTGGAAAGCCTTCCCAGAAGAGTGGAGGCTGTTACAGCAGCAAATGGGGGGAACCAACTCCATATTAATGCCCATGATTTTGGAATGAGATGTTTGAGGTGGTCATGTGATGTAGCTTGCTGACTTTCTCCTGCTAATTTCTAGTGTTCTTTTGTTCTACTTTATTTTTTCATTTATTTGTTACAGTACTACTGCATTGTGGGTAAATAGCAAGCAATCCTTGTCCAAAGTGATTCAAATAAGTTCAGAGTTCCTCCCCTTTTCTGCTTGACTCATCGAGATACCTTCAGCCAGACTCTGGCTCACAGATAGCGGAGGATTCTGGGTAATTCCACCCGAACACATGCACGCAAGAAATTACTGCAGGCAATGTTTTCTACCACTGCTGCTTCTTCCCCCTATTCCCACTCTATTCCCACTCTATTCCCACTCTATTCCCACTCTATTCCCACTCTATTCCCACTCTATTCCCACTCTATTCCCACTCTATTCCCACTCTATTCCCACCCTATTCCCACCCTATTCCCACTCTATTCCCACTCTATTCCCACCCTATTCCCACTCTATTCCCACTCTATTCCCACTCTATTCCCACTCTATTCCCACTCTATTCCCACTCTATTCCCACCCTATTCCCACCCTATTCCCACTCTATTCCCACTCTATTCCCACTCTATTCCCACTCTATTCCCACTCTATTCCCACTCTATTCCCACCCTATTCCCACTCTATTCCCACTCTATTCCCACCCTATTCCCACTCTATTCCCACCCTATTCCCACTCTATTCCCACTCTATTCCCACTCTATTCCCACTCTATTCCCACTCTATTCCCACTCTATTCCCACTCTATAACCACCCTATTCCCACTCTATTCCAATCATATTCCCACTCTATTCCCACTCTATTCCCACCCTATTCCCACCCTATTCCCACTCTATTCCCACTCTATTCCCACTCTATTCCCACTCTATTCCCACTCTATAACCACCCTATTCCCACTCTATTCCAATCATATTCCCACTCTATTCCCACTCTATTCCCATCCTATTCCCATTCTATAACCACTATATTCCCACTCTATTCCCATCCTATTCCCATCCTATTCCCACTCTATAACCACCCTATTCCCAATCTATTCCAACCCTATTCCCACTCTATTCCAACCCTATTCCCACCCTATTCCCACTCTATAACCACCCTATTCCCACTCTATTCCCACTCTATAACCACCCTATTCCCACTCTATTCCAATCATATTCCCACTCTATTCCCACTCTATTCCCACTCTATTCCCATCCTATTCCCACTCTATTCCCACTCTATAACCACCCTATTCCCACTCTATTCCAATCCTATTCCCACTCTATAACCACCCTATTCCCACTCTATTCCCATCCTATTCCCATCCTATTCTCATCCTATTCCCATCCTATTCTCATCCTATTCCCACTCTATTCCCACCCTATTCCCACCCTATTCCCACCCTATTCCCACTCTATTCCCAACCTATTCCCACTCTATTCCCACCCTATTCCCACTCTATTCCCACCCTATTCCCACTCTATTCCCACACTATTCCCACACTATTCCCACTCTATTCCCAACCTTTTCCCACTCTATTCCAATCATATTCCCACTCTATTCCCACCCTATTCCCACACTATTCCCACACTATTCCCACTCTATTCCCACACTATTCCCACACTATTCCCACCCTATTCCCACTCTATTCCCACCCTATTCCCACTCTATTCCCACCCTATTCCCACTCTATTCCCACTCTATTCCCACGCTATTCCCACCCTATTCCCACTCTATTCCCACCCTATTCCCACCCTATTCCCACTCTATTCCCATCCTATTCCCATCCTATTCCCACCCTATTCCCACTCTATTCCCACCCTATTCCCACCCTATTCCCACTCTATTCCCACTCTATTCCCACTCTATTCCCACTCTATTCCCACTCTATTCCCACTCTATTCCCACTCTATTCCCACTCTATTCCCACACTATTCCCACCCTATTCCCACTCTATTCCCACTCTATTCCCACTCTATTCCCACACTATTCCCACTCTATTCCCACTCTATTCCCACTCTATTCCCACACTATTCCCACACTATTCCCACCCTATTCCCACTCTATTCCCACTCTATTCCCACTCTATTCCCACTCTATTCCCACCCTATTCCCACCCTATTCCCACACTATTCCCACACTATTCCCATTCTATTCCCATTCTATTCCCACTCTATTCCCACCCTATTCCCACACTATTTCCACTCTATTCCCACCCTATTCCCACTCTATTCCCACTCTATTCCCACACTATTCCCACTCTTTTCCCACACTATTCCCACCCTATTCCCACTCTTTTCCCACACTATTCCCATTCTATTCCCAACCTTTTCCCACCCTATTCCCACTCTATTCCCACTCTATTCCCACACTATTCCCACTCTATTCCCACACTATTCCCACCCTATTCCCACTCTATTCCCACACTATTCCCACTCTATTCCCAACCTTTTCCCACTCTATTCCCACTCTATGGGAATCCCACACTATTCCCAGGGTTGTGGTCAACAGCACTTTATCAAAAAGTAGATCAATATACACACACACACACACACACACACATATTTGCATGCATACGCTCACACACCTCTACCCAAAAGTAGGCATTACATAACCCTGCCTTTAAAATATTTAAAATGCTGTTCATCTGAAAATATGGAGTTTTAATTGACATGAGGAAAATAAATCTCTGAAAAGGCCATGAGGTCTCTTTTGTTTAAAATAATGCATAATTATTTGTTACCCTGATGTTAATCCACTCACAAGCCAAGCAGGCCAACGTCTCACTGTCAGACCTAAGACCCAGCTCAAACTGCCGTGAGCCGATGGTAAACGTGTGTGTGTGTGTGTGTGTGTGTGTGTGTGTGTGTGTGTGTGTGTGTGTGTGTGTGTGTGTGTGTGTGTGTGTGTGTGTGTGTGTGTGTGTGTGTGTGTGTGTGTGTGTGTGTGTGTGTGTGGAGGAGGGGGGGGAACAATTCATGGGAACATGAGATATGTTGTCTTCTTTCAGAAGTTGTTAGAAAATAAATTGCTTTTGAAAGTACAAATGTTTAACCTCAATTGAGCAGCGTTTTACGCCCTTGACAGTAAATTATTTCACAGCTAGCCTCTCCTTTACTGCGGTTGCTCTTTCCTACCGTTGTGTTTTCATAACCCTCACAAAATAACACGGCCCCCACATTCAGTCAACAATATTACAGTATAAACACCTGTTCTGTGTTGGAAAGCATATTTCTCTCTCTCTCTCTCCCTCCCTTCCTTTCTCTCCCTCCCTTCCTTTCTCTCTCCCTTTCTCTCTCTCTCTCATTCTAGGTGTATATGTTATATAATCTCTGTCTCCCATGAAGGAGACTGAAACAAAGACTGAAATATTGACGATTTACACAGAAACAAACATTGAGACAATCTAAGATGTAATACCAAGAACACTGTTATACGACTATAACCACAGATCACCGTAATGACACTGTTACCATATTATAACCACAGATCACACTAATGACACTGTTACCATATTATAACCACAGATCACACTAATGACTCTGTTACCATATTATAACCACAGATCACAAATGTCCTTTCTCTCCTCTCTCACCCTTATCTATGGACATATGTCCTGTCTCTCCTCTCTCACCACCTCATCTATGGACATATGTCCTGTCTCTCCTCTCTCACCACCTCATCTATGGACATATGTCCTGTCTCTCCTCTCTCACCACCTCATCTATGGACATATGTCCTGTCTCTCCTCTCTCACCACCTCATCTATGGACATATGTCCTGTCTCTCCTCTCTCACCACCTCATCTATGGACATATGTCCTGTCTCTTCTCTCTCACCACCTTATCTATGGACATATGTCCTGTCTCTCCTCTCTCACCACCTCATCTATGGACAAATGACCTGTCTCTCCTCTCTCACCACCTTATCTATGGACATATGTCCTGTCTCTCACCACCTCATCTATGGACATATGTCCTGTCTCTCCTCTCTCACCACCTTATCTATGGACATATGTCCTGTCTCTCCTCTCTCACCACCTCATCTATGGACATATGTCCTGTCTCTCCTCTCTCATCACCTCATCTATGGACATATGTCCTGCCTCTCCTCTCTCACCACCTTATCTATGGACATATGTCCTGCCTCTCCTCTCTCACCACCTCATCTATGGACATATGTCCTGTCTCTCCTCTCTCACCACCTCATCTATGGACATATGTCCTGTCTCTTCTCTCTCACCACCTTATCTATGGACATATGTCCTGTCTCTCCTCTCTCACCACCTCGTCTATGGACAAATGACCTGTCTCTCCTCTCTCACCACCTTATCTATGGACATATGTCCTGTCTCTCACCACCTCATCTATGGACATATGTCCTGTCTCTCCTCTCTCACCACCTTATCTATGGACATATGTCCTGTCTCTCCTCTCTCACCACCTCATCTATGGACATATGTCCTGTCTCTCCTCTCTCATCACCTCATCTATGGACATATGTCCTGCCTCTCCTCTCTCACCACCTTATCTATGGACATATGTCCTGCCTCTCCTCTCTCACCACCTCATCTATGGACATATGTCCTGTCTCTCCTCTCTCATCACCTCATCTATGGACATATGTCCTGTCTCTCCTCTCTCATCACCTCATCTATGGACATATGTCCTGTCTCTCCTCTCTCACCACCTCATCTATGGACATATGTCCTGTCTCTCCTCTCTCACCACCTCATCTATGGACATATGTCCTGTCTCTCCTCTCTCATCACCTCATCTATGGACGTATGTCCTGTCTCTCCTCTCTCACCACCTCATCTATGGACATATGTCCTGTCTCTCCTCTCTCACCACCTTATCTATGGACATATGTCCTGTCTCTCCTCTCTCACCACCTCATCTATGGACAAATGACCTGTCTCTCCTCTCTCACCACCTTATCTATGGACATATGTCCTGTCTCTCACCACCTCATCTATGGACATATGTCCTGTCTCTCCTCTCTCACCACCTTATTTATGGACATATGTCCTGTCTCTCCTCTCTCACCACCTCATCTATGGACATATGTCCTGTCTCTCCTCTCTCATCACCTCATCTATGGACATATGTCCTGCCTCTCCTCTCTCACCACCTTATCTATGGACATATGTCCTGTCTCTCCTCTCTCACCACCTCATCTATGGACATATGTCCTGTCTCTCCTCTCTCACCACCTCATCTATGGACATATGTCCTGTCTCTCCTCTCTCATCACCTCATCTATGGACATATGTCCTGTCTCTCCTCTCTCATCACCGGACATATGTCCTGTCTCTCCTCTCTCACCACCTCACCACTGGACATATGTCCACGTGTGTGTGTGTGTGTGTGTGTGTGTGTGTGTGTGTGTGTGTGTGTGTGTGTGTGTGTGTGTGTGTGTGTGTGTGTGTGTGTGTGTGTGTGTGTCACGTTCCTGACCTGTTTTCTGTTGTTTCGTAGGTGTTTAGTTGGTCAGGACGTGAGCTGGGTGGGAATTCTATGTTGTGTGTCTAGTTTGTCTGTTTCTATGTCAGCCTAGTGTGGGTTCTCAATCAGAGACAGATGGTAGTCGTTGTCTCTGATTGAGACTCATATATAGGAGGCTTGTTTTGTGTTGGGATTTTGTGGGTGTTTGTTACCTGTCTCTGTGTTTGTGTTCTGCACCAGATAGGTCTGTATCGGTTTTGCACATTTGTTATTTTGTATGTTGTTTGTAGTGTTTCACTTGTTCTTGTATTAAACATGTTTAACACTAGCCGCGCTGCCCTTTGGTCCTCTCCTTCACCCCTGGAAGGAAACCTTTACAGTGTGTGTGTGTGTGTGTGTGTGTGTGTGTGTGTGTGTGTGTGTGTGTGTGTGTGTGTGTGTGTGTGTGTGTGTGTGTGTGTGTGTGTGTGTGTGTGTAGGAGGGGGGAGAGAAAATACAAAATTAAAATTCAAGGGGGGAACAATTCAAGGGAACATGAGATGTCTTCTTTCAGAAGTTGTTAGAAAATAAATTGCTTTTGAAAGTACAAATGTTTAACCTCAATTGAGCAGCGTTTTACGTCCTTGACAGTAAATTATTTCACAGCTAGCCTCTCCTTTACTGCGGTTGCTCTTTCCTACCGTTGTGTTTTCATAACCCTCACATAATAACACGGCCCCCACATTCAGTCAACAATATTACAGTGTAAGCACCTGTTCTGTGTTGGAAAGCATCTCTCTCTCTCATCAATTCATCACTGGGCATATATTCTGTCTCTGCTCTATCATCACGTCATCACTGGACATATGTCCTGTCTCTATGTCATCACCTCATCACTGGACATATGTCCTGTCTCTATAGCATCATCTCATCACAGGACATAAGTCCTGTCTCTCCTCTCTCACCACCTCATCACTGGACATATGTCCTGTCTCTATGTCATCACCTCATCACTGGACATATGTCCTGTCTCTCATCACCTCATCAGTGGAAATCTGTCCTGTCTCTCATCACCACAACACTGTTGATCTAACACAACCCTTACCACAACCCTTACCTAACACATGTTGGAGCTAACAGAGGTATCCCCATTCCCTTTCCCTAATCTAACAGCCCTTAATACTGTCAGTCTCTAACACATGTTTACCTGACTAGGTATCCCCATTCCCTTTCCCTAATCTAACAGCCCTTAATACTGTGAGTCTCTAACACATGTTTACCTGGT
>NW_026602868.1:0-10237 GCF_029448725.1 Salvelinus fontinalis
CTTTCTTAACCGAAACATCCAAAAAGGAAACATGTTCTTTATCGGATACTAACGTAAATGTAATTCTTAACCGAAACATCCAAAAAGGAAACACGTTCTTTATCGGATACTAACGTAAATGTAATTCTTAACCGAAACATCCAAAAAGGAAACATGTTTTTTTATCGGATACTAACGTAAATGTAATTCTTAACCGAAACATCCAAAAAGGAAACATGTTCTTTATCGGATACTAACGTAAATATAATTCTTAACCGAAACATCCAAAAAGGAAACATGTTCTTTATCGGATACTAACGTAAATGTAATTCTTAACCGAAACATCCAAAAAGGAAACATGTTCTTTATCGGATACTAACGTAAATGTAATTCTTAACCGAAACATCCAAAAAGGAAACATGTTTTTTTATCGGATACTAACGTAAATGTAATTCTTAACCGAAACATCCAAAAAGGAAACATGTTTTTTTATCGGATACTAACGTAAATGTAATTCTTAACCGAAACATCCAAAAAGGAAACATGTTCTTTATCGGATACTAACGTAAATATAATTCTTAACCGAAACATCCAAAAAGGAAACATGTTTTTTATCGGATACTAACGTAAATTTAATGGACGGAATCCTGCAATTCAAGATCATCACCTGACCAAATCAACAAAATGTCATCGATATTTCTCAAACACTTTGATAGACTTAGAACATGGATTATTATCGGATACAAAGTCCAACTGAACTTTCCCCATAAATGCATTTGCATAATTAAACACAACTGGCGATCCCATAGCAATTCCTTGAACTGATAATAACAGTCTTCAAACTTAAAATAATTCTTAGTCAATATTTAATTAGTCAAGCTCAACAGGAAGTCAGTGGGGGGGTGATCCAGTTCTGTTATTTGATTCAAATATTGTTTCATGACATGTGAATCCTCTTGATGAGGAATATTCATACCAAGGCCAAAGACATCCATAATACACAAGTCATTCAAGTCCACTGAACAAGTCACTAATTTATTTTTAAAAAGTCTGTACCGTGCTTGAGGTAAGAGGGCAACATATGCACCAGATCCTCACGACACAGGACGTGAGGTCACAATACAGGAAGTGAGGTCACGACACAGGACGTGGGGTCACAATACTGGAAGTGAGGTCACAACACAGGACGTGAGGTCACGACACAGGACGTGAGGTCACAATACAGGAAGTGACATCACGACACAGGAAGTTGGACAATAAGGCTGTCATGTGAACGACTCTGAGGGCAAGTGGGGAGAAGAGAAAGTGACATTGCAATGATAATAGTTGGAAGAAAAACTAAGTTGAATAATTTGGTGTAAGAGCACATCTAAGTGAAATACATACCATGTCATGACTATATAGACAGATGGATGTGTCCTAAACCAGTACGCCCATACTCTCTATTGGCTGATTTGGTCATCTGGACGTCGTTATTTTAACAGTTCGTTTTTCCCCTATCTCCAGTGACGAGACCCTTATCGCGACGATTCGGCGCAAAAAAACGATTTCCTGATTTCACAGACGGACCACTTCGAAGTTAAATCATGGTGACGATTGTTATTTAACCCACTCATAGAACACAGACTCAACCAAATGAATAGGAGTTTCATTCTGGAGTGGACTATCCCTTTAAGGCCAAGGGAGACTCAGCTACCTCCACCCACTTCTGCAGCTTCCAGAAGGTGTCCGTCAGGGATTTGGCCCCGCCCTCATCTGCCCTTTCCACGTCCCCGAAGAAAGATCCATGAAGACATAACTCATCCATCAATCATCCTGAGACATCTTATGACATACCTCGTCCTCTCTGTCATCCCTCATCCTATTTCAGTCTCACTAAGTGGTGAGATGGGATTCCCATAGATTTCCTCTTGGCTGGGGGATACCCCTCAATCTCCCATTCCGTAAAGCTAGGCTTCCAACACAGCTACATTAGTCATTGACCTCACCGTAATGTAGCCAGTGGTATTTTGGTGATCCAAACGAACCCGGGAACCAGAGAACTATCTGTTTTTAATTAGGCCTCATTTATAAGTGTCCCTACAAGGAGACTAAATCAGACTGTTACTAAACCCGCAAAACATTAAGAACACCTGGTCCAGATATACCAGAGTCAAGACAACACAGGTCACGACTCAGGTCAGATATTACAACCACATAAAAAACAGTATGTGTCTAGTTAGTGAGAGGATTTTAATAACTGAATGAATGACTTTCCTTCAGCACCACAACATTTAACCCACCATTAGTGACTGAAATGACAAAGAGACTGTAGCCTTCATGAAATGTTGGATTAATCAGACTGTAGCCTTCATGAAATGTTGGATTAATCAGACTGTAGCCTTCATGAAATGTTGCAGTAGTCAGACTGTAGCCTTCATGAAATGTTGGAGTAGTCAGACTGTAGCCTTCATGAAATGTTGGAGTAGTCAGACTGTAGCCTTCATGAAATGTTGGAGTAATCAGACTGTAGCCTTCATGAAATGTTGGAGTATTCAGACTGTAGCCTTCATGAAATGTTGGAGTATTCAGACTGTAGCCTTCATGAAATGTTGGAGTAATCAGACTGTAGCCTTCATGAAATGTTGGAGTAGTCAGACTGTAGCCTTCATGAAATGTTGGAGTAGTCAGACTGTAGCCTTCATGAAATGTTGGAGTAGTCAGACTGTAGCCTTCATGAAATGTTGGAGTAATCAGACTGTAGCCTTCATGAAATGTTGGAGTATTCAGACTGTAGCCTTCATGAAATGTTGGAGTATTCAGACTGTAGCCTTCATGAAATGTTGGAGTATTCAGACTGTAGCCTTCATGAAATGTTGGAGTAGTCAGACTGTAGCCTTCATGAAATGTTGGAGTAGTCAGACTGTAGCCTTCATGAAATGTTGGAGTATTCAGACTGTAGCCTTCATGAAATGTTGGAGTATTCAGACTGTAGCCTTCATGAAATGTTGGAGTATTCAGACTGTAGCCTTCATGAAATGTTGCAGTAGTCAGACTGTAGCCTTCATGAAATGTTGCAGTACTCAGACTGTAGCCTTCATGAAATGTTGTAGTATTCAGACTGTAGCCTTCATGAAATGTTGTAGTAATCAGACTGTAGCCTTCATGAAATGTTGCAGTACTCAGACTGTAGCCTTCATGAAATGTTGCAGTACTCAGACTGTAGCCTTCATGAAATGTTGCAGTAATCAGACTGTAGCCTTCATGAAATGTTGGATTAATCAGACTGTAGCCTTCATGAAATGTTGCAGTATTCAGACTGTAGCCTTCATGAAATGTTGGATTAATCAGACTGTAGCCTTCATGAAATGTTGGATTAATCAGACTGTAGCCTTCATGAAATGTTGCAGTATTCAGACTGTAGCCTTCATGAAATGTTGGATTAATCAGACTGTAGCCTTCATGAAATGTTGGAGTATTCAGACTGTAGCCTTCATGAAATGTTGTAGTAATCAGACTGTAGCCTTCATGAAATGTTGGAGTATTCAGACTGTAGCCTTCATGAAATGTTGTAGTAATCAGACTGTAGCCTTCATGGAATGTTGTAGTAATCAGACTGTAGCCTTCATGAAATGTTGCAGTACTCAGACTGTAGCCTTCATGAAATGTTGCAGTACTCAGACTGTAGCCTTCATGAAATGTTGCAGTACTCAGACTGTAGCCTTCATGGAATGTTGTAGTAATCAGACTGTAGCCTTCATGGAATGTTGCAGTACTCAGACTGTAGCCTTCATGGAATGTTGTAGTAATCAGACTGTAGCCTTCATGAAATGTTGCAGTACTCAGACTGTAGCCTTCATGAAATGTTGCAGTACTCAGACTGTAGCCTTCATGAAATGTTGCAGTACTCAGACTGTAGCCTTCATGAAATGTTGCAGTACTCAGACTGTAGCCTTCATGAAATGTTGCAGTAATCAGACTGTAGCCTTCATGGAATGTTGTAGTAATCAGACTGTAGCCTTCATGAAATGTTGCAGTACTCAGACTGTAGCCTTCATGAAATGTTGCAGTACTCAGACTGTAGCCTTCATGAAATGTTGTAGTAATCAGACTGTAGCCTTCATGAAATGTTGCAGTACTCAGACTGTAGCCTTCATGGACTGTTGCAGTACTCAGACTGTAGCCTTCATGAAATGTTGCAGTACTCAGACTGTAGCCTTCATGAAATGTTGCAGTATTCAGACTGTAGCCTTCATGAAATGTTGCAGTACTCAGACTGTAGCCTTCATGAAATGTTGCAGTACTCAGACTGTAGCCTTCATGAAATGTTGCAGTACTCAGACTGTAGCCTTCATGAAATGTTGGAGTAGTCAGACTGTAGCCTTCATGAAATGTTGGAGTAGTCAGACTGTAGCCTTCATGAAATGTTGGAGTAGTCAGACTGTAGCCTTCATGAAATGTTGCAGTAATCAGACTGTAGCCTTCATGAAATGTTGGATTATTCAGACTGTAGCCTTCATGGACTGTTGGAGTAATCAGACTGTAGCCTTCATGAAATGTTGCAGTACTCAGACTGTAGCCTTCATGAAATGTTGGAGTATTCAGACTGTAGCCTTCATGAAATGTTGGAGTATTCAGACTGTAGCCTTCATGAAATGTTGGAGTATTCAGACTGTAGCCTTCATGAAATGTTGGAGTATTCAGACTGTAGCCTTCATGAAATGTTGGAGTATTCAGACTGTAGCCTTCATGAAATGTTGCAGTACTCAGACTGTAGCCTTCATGAAATGTTGCAGTAGTCAGACTGTAGCCTTCATGAAATGTTGCAGTACTCAGACTGTAGCCTTCATGAAATGTTGCAGTAATCAGACTGTAGCCTTCATGAAATGTTGCAGTACTCAGACTGTAGCCTTCATGAAATGTTGCAGTAATCAGACTGTAGCCTTCATGAAATGTTGCAGTAATCAGACTGTAGCCTTCATGAAATGTTGTAGTATTCAGACTGTAGCCTTCATGAAATGTTGCAGTACTCAGACTGTAGCCTTCATGAAATGTTGCAGTATTCAGACTGTAGCCTTCATGAAATGTTGGAGTACTCAGACTGTAGCCTTCATGAAATGTTGCAGTACTCAGACTGTAGCCTTCATGAAATGTTGCAGTATTCAGACTGTAGCCTTCATGAAATGTTGGATTAATCAGACTGTAGCCTTCATGAAATGTTGCAGTACTCAGACTGTAGCCTTCATGAAATGTTGGAGTACTCAGACTGTAGCCTTCATGAAATGTTGCAGTACTCAGACTGTAGCCTTCATGAAATGTTGCAGTATTCAGACTGTAGCCTTCATGAAATGTTGCAGTATTCAGACTGTAGCCTTCATGAAATGTTGCAGTATTCAGACTGTAGCCTTCATGAAATGTTGCAGTATTCAGACTGTAGCCTTCATGAAATGTTGTAGTAATCAGACTGTAGCCTTCATGGACTGTTGGAGTACTCAGACTGTTTTATTTTTCTGTACTACTTGGCAGTTGTTGTCTGTGACTGTGTTTTTGCTGCTATTGACAGGCCAACCTCCCTGTTAACCCTGTGGCGCTAGGCTAGGCTATGCTAGTCAGCTTTTTTGATGAGGAGGATCCCGGATCCGGGAGGGAGAAGTGGTAGAGGTTTTAAAACGATTAAAGAGATTCCAATACCCTTTTACTGATAGTCTTCAACCACAGACGTCAATGTTACCTTTTCTTGCACTGAACATTCCACCTTCAATCCATTTAAAAAAGCAGTGCAGTCCCACTTTTACATGTCTTTATTCAAATGTGATTGTATTGGAGCCAAAAACTGGAAGCGATCTATAACGGACGAACGCAATGCAATATCTGACGTGTTGACCCACAGTGGGCTCTGCCTCCTCAGCCATACTGTCAATATCTGACGTGTTGACCCACAGTGGGCTCTGCCTCCTCAGCCATACTGTCAATATCTGACGTGTTGACCCACAGTGGGCTCTGCCTCCTCAGCCATACTGTCAATATCTGACGTGTTGACCCACCGTGGGCTCTGCTGCCTCAGCCATACTGTCAATATCTGACGTGTTGACCCACCGTGGGCTCTGCTGCCTCAGCCATACTGTCAATATCTGACGTGTTGACCCACCGTGGGTTCTGCTGCCTCAGCCATACTGTCAATATCTGACGTGTTGACCAACCGTGGGCTCTGCTGCCTCAGCCATACTGTCAATATCTGACGTGTTGTTCCACCGTGGGCTCTGCCTCCTCAGCCATACTGTCAGTATCTGATGTGTTGACCCACCGCGGGCTCTGCTGCCTCAGCCATACTGTCAATATCTGACGTGTTGACCCACAGTGGGCTCTGCTGCCTCAGCCATACTGTCAATATCTGACGTGTTGACCCACCGTGGGTTCTGCTGCCTCAGCCATACTGTCAATATCTGACGTGTTGTTCCACCGTGGGCTCTGCTGCCTCAGCCATGCTGTCAATCATCAATACGTCCTGCCTCAGCCTTACTGTCAATCATCAATACGTCCTGCCTCAGCCATACTGTCAATCATCAATACGTCCCGCCTCAGCCCTACTGTCAATCATCAATACGTCCTGCCTCAGCCCTACTGTCAATCATCAATACGTCCCGCCTCAGCCATACTGTCAATCATCAATACGTCCTGCCTCAGCCGTACTGTCAATCATCAATACGTCCTGCCTCAGCCATACTGTCAATCATCAATACGTCCTGCCTCAGCCCTACTGTCAATCATCAATACGTCCTGCCTCAGCCTTACTGTCAATCATCAATACGTCCTGCCTCAGCCATACTGTCAATCATCAATACGTCCTGCCTCAGCCATACTGTCAATCATCAATACGTCCTGCCTCAGCCGTACTGTCAATCATCAATACGTCCTGCCTCAGCCATGCTGTCAATCATCAATACGTCCTGCCTCAGCCCTACTGTCAATCATCAATACGTCCTGCCTCAGCCGTGCTGTCAATCATCAATACGTCCTGCCTCAGCCATGCTGTCAATCATCAATACGTCCAGCCTCAGCCGTACTGTCAATCATCAATACGTCCTGCCTCAGCCCTCCTGTCAATCATCAATACGTCCTGCCTCAGCCATGCTGTCAATCATCAATACGTCCTGCCTCAGCCGTACTGTCAATCATCAATACGTCCTGCCTCAGCCCTACTGTCAATCATCAATACGTCCTGCCTCAGCCATGCTGTCAATCATCAATACGTCCTGCCTCAGCCGTACTGTCAATCATCAATACGTCCTGCCTCAGCCATGCTGTCAATCATCAATACGTCCTGCCTCAGCCCTACTGTCAATCATCAACACGTCCTGCCTTAGCCCTACTGTCAATCATCAATACGTCCTGCCTCAGCCATACTGTCAATCATCACTTCTATTCATAGAGTTTATCTCGACAAAATAACTTTTGTTACGACGTGATCATGAGGTAAATAAGTCGTGATCTCAACATAACAAGGGAATCATTTTTTTATTCAAATGTTCTTTTTGCACTTCCGTAGTTGTTTACATTTAGCTCATTCAATTAGATCACCAATCAGCGCAGGCAAGCTGGTGGTTTACATGGGTGATGGACAGAGCAGGCAAGCTGGTTGTTTACATGGGTGATGGACAGAGCAGGCAAGCTGGTTGTTTACATGGGTGATGGACAGTGCAGGCAAGCTGGTTGTTTACATGGGTGACGGACAGAGCAGGCAAGCTGGTTGTTTACATGGGCGATGGACAGAGCAGGTAAGCTGGTTGTTTACATGGGTGATGGACAGAGCAGGCAAGCTGTTTGTTTACATGGGTGATGGACAGAGCAGGCAAGCTGGTAATTTACATGGGTGATGGACAGAGCAGGTAAGCTGGTTGTTTACATGGGTGATGGACAGAGCAGGTAAGCTGGTAATTTACATGGGTGATGGACAGAGCAGGCAAGCTGGTTGTTTACATGGGTGATGGACAGACAAGTGTAGCCTACGGCACAAGATGCAACTGAAATTTTGCAGGTGTGGAGAGATCAAGAGAGGCTTGAGGAGCCTTGAAGCGCTGTGGGCTTCTTGTTAGGACATGCATCATCTGAATCAGGTCCACAGAATTATACCGAGTGGGAGCGGCTTCTATGGAAGAACTTTGAATGTCCTTTGAGCTAGCTAGCTAACAAGCTTGTGTGTGCAGAGCAAGCACCAGAATTAAAAACACGTCTTACCTTTTTTTGTAGTGAATAAATCCAACGTGAAACGTGATAACTTGGCCTGTAGCGTCCTTAACTGGCTTTGTAAAAGTGAATCCATTCTTCTGTAGCTAATAAAAACATCTCTCTCCCTGTCGTCTGAATCCTCATTATAATGTCCGTACAGTAGCCTATGCTTAGGAGGGGGGAGGGGCAGGTAGCCTAAACATGTATAAGGTAAAGATTTCCAGCTTGCAGGCAGACACCGGCATACGTTTCTGAGTGACAGAGTGAGGGCTTTGCGTAGGCGCTTTGTTGCGTTTTGTTGTGGGACTTGAAGAAAAAAAATGCCTGGAACGAAAAATAACGTTATTAGCCGGTTCCAATGCTTTTAAAATAACGGTTCTGTTCCGGAACAGTATGGATAACTTTCGTTTCAGGTTCCGTTTCTGTTCCTTGAAAATGTTCATTATTTTTCCGGTTTTTGGTTCTGTTCCCTGAACCGGTTCCAACCTCTGATTTTGACACCAATCTTTTTGAGAATAATTTTTATTACTTCAGAGATTCTTGAAAGACGGGACAATCAACAAAACAAAAATCTAAAATATTTTCACACACCCCTCTCATAGAAAAAAATATTATGTTCTCGAACACCGCCCGAACAAGGAGAGGCACCGACTTCGGCAGAAGTCGTGACACATACATTATTTTTACCCCTCTCCCCGACGTAAAAAATCTTTTCACACACCCCTCTCATAGAAAAAAATATTATCTTCTCGACCACAAATAACAATAACTGTCGCAACCCTGTGTTTATAAACGTGGATATCGACTTTTGCCACGTTCAATACCACGCATGTGCTACGGGCCAGAAGATTGTGAGTTCGCCGAACACCACGGACAAGCTAACTTTCCCTGCCTGTTTTCATTAGACCTACACCACGATCAGAGCTGAGGACACTGATCAGCTGGGTGGAAATCTGATTGTCAACCGTTTTAATGCACCACAACCAAAACCAAAGCATAGCGACGTTGGGCGCTTCAACGTCATGGTTTATGTTTTCGACACCACCTTCTGGATGAACGTGCAGGTTGCCTACAGGAGACTTTAGAAGTAGACTAATCAGATTAAAACACTGTGACGGGTTGTGTTTATGCCACACGTAAAAGGTAATACATTTTAAAAGTTAAATGACAAATATTATTATATATAATATTTAGGCTCTACTGAAGCGTTATGTTCGAGGTGAGACGGAACCGATCGCAAGGCCTGAAACTAACTTTTTAGCTCGAGGATTTTTTTACCAGCCTAAATATTTTTCTGCCATAATTACACCAAAAAAACTGATGAGCATGATTTGTAATGTTTCTAAAACAATAAATGTATTACTAGTAAAAAGTAATGTGGTATATTGCCCAAATTTGTTTCATTTTTTGTGTGATTTGAGTCTTTTTAAAATATCACAGATCAGACAAAAACTGTTCAGCTGCCCCTTTAAGGACGGGAGGTTACCGTGGTAATGAGCCTGACTAGTAGCGGACTTCTCTTTGCTAGCAGTTGAAACAAACTGAAACATTGAAAAACAACCTTGCTTGTGAACAAGCCAAGAAACACTTTCAAGTAAATCCTCGTGGCAACGCTTCTAAAAAATCTGTCTTTCAGCACTTCACTCACAGCTGCTCACAGTGCTCACAGCTGCTCACAGTGCTCACAGCTGCTCACAGTGCTCACAGTGCTCACAGTGTTCACAGTGCTCACAGCTGCTCACAGTGCTCACAGCTGCTCACAGTGCTCACAGTGCTCACAGTGTTCACAGTTGCTCGCAGTGTTCACAGTGTTCACAGTTGCTCGCAGTGCTCACAGTGCTCACAGTGCACACAGCTGCTCACAGCTGCTCACAGTGCTCACAGCTGCTCACAGCTGCTCACAGTGCCCACAGTGCTCACAGTGCTCACAGTGCTCACAGTGCTCACAGTGCTCACAGCTGCTCACAGTTCTCACAGCTGCTCACAGCTGCTCACAGTGCTCACAGTGCTCACAGTGCTCACAGCTGCTCACAGTGCTCACAGTGCTCACAGC
>NW_026602869.1:0-5000 GCF_029448725.1 Salvelinus fontinalis
GGTATTATTTTGGGTTACCAGGTGCCCGCATTGAAATCGAATGGAAAAGGACTTTTAAGGGCCTGCCCACGCCCATGCCCGATATGGCGGCATCATAGTAGGGGCCCAAGTCAGTAGGCACCGGCCTAATGGATTTATGGAGCTTTTCAAAAAAAGTCAGAAAATATTCTATGTTGGAATATGAAGGAAAAACGACAGAGTGCCCTCTTTTGGGTTACCAGGTGCCCCTATTGAAATCGAATGAAAATGCACAATGCATTCCAATAGGTGCCATAGGTGCTGTAAGTGCCCAAAGGCCCATAGCTATGCACTGGTAATTTTTAAATATTTCTGGGCTATACACATTAAATACTTTGCCGGACAAGAGGCACTATGACTGGGATTCAATTCATAGAGCACTGCCCTTGGAGCCCACAAGCTCAGATGCCACATGCCACATGCCACAATACCACTTCCACATACCACAATGCCACTTCCACATGCCACTTCCACATACCACAATGCCACTTCCACAAGTGTCAAACGCCCCTTCACCAAGTGCCAAACGCCCCTTCACCAAGTGCCAAACAGCCCTTCACCAAGTGCCAAACAACCCTTCACCAAGTGCCAAATCCCCCAAACTAAGCCCTAAAACTAAGAAGGTCGTGAATTCCAAATGCCGTGCCACAGATGCCAAAAGGTGCCATACCCCTGTCTGGGTAATTTTAATGCATTTTAAAAAAAAAAAAGTATGCCGGGCAAGAGGCACTCTGACTGGGACAACTTACGTGTGCACTGCCCTGTGGCATTTGGCATTTGGCATTTGGCATTTGGCATTTGGCATTTGGCATTTGGCCGTTCCACAGATGCCAAAAGGTGCCATACCCCTGTCTGGGTAATTTTAATGCATTTAAAAAAAAAAAAAGTATGCCGGGCAAGAGGCACTCTGACTGGGACAACATACGTGTGCACTGCCCTGTGGCATTTGGCATTTGGCATTTGGCATTTGGCATTTGGCATTTGGCATTTGGCCGTTCCACAGATGCCATAGGTGCCATACCCCTGCCTGGGTGATTTTTATGCAAGCAGGGGGGGCTACACACATTAAATACTATGCCGGGCAAGAGGCACTCTGACTGGGATAACATTATGTGTGCACTGCCCTGTGGCATTTGGCATTTGGCATTTGGCATTTGGCATTTGGCATTTGGCCGTTCCACAGATGCCATAGGTGCCATACCCCTGACTGGGAAATTTTAAAGCATAGAGGGCTACACACATTAAATACTATGCCGGGCAAGAGGCACTCTGACTGGGATACAATTATGTGTGCACTGCCCTCTGGCACTTGGCATTTGGCATTTGGCATTTGGCATTTGGCATTTGGCCGTTCCACAGATGCCATAGGTGCCATACCCCTGCCTGGGTGATTTTTATGCAAGCAGAGGGGGCTACACACATTAAATACTATGCCGGGCAAGAGGCACTCTGACTGGGATACAATTATGTGTGCACTGCCCTCTGGCACTTGGCATTTGGCATTTGGCATTTGGCATTTGGCATTTGGCCGTTCCACAGATGCCATAGGTGCCATACCCCTGCCTGGGTGATTTTTATGCAAGCAGAGGGGGCTACACACATTAAATACTATGCCGGGCAAGAGGCACTCTGACTGGGATACAATTATGTGTGCACTGCCCTCTGGCACTTGTCATTTGGCATTTGGCATTTGGCATTTGGCATTTGGCCGTTCCACAGATGCCATAGGTGCCATACCCCTGCCTGGGTGATTTTAATGCAAGCATCCAGGTCTACACTTATTAAATACTATGCCGGGCAAGAGGCACTATAACTGGGATAACATTATGTGTGCACTGCCATGTGGCATTTGGCATTTGGCATTTGGCATTTGGCATTTGGCATTTGGCATTTGGCCGTTCCACAGATGCCATAGGTGCCATACCCCTGCCTGGGTGATTTTAATGCAAGCATCCAGGTCTACACTTATTAAATACTATGCCGGGCAAGAGGCACTATAACTGGGATAACATTATGTGTGCACTGCCATGTGGCATTTGGCATTTGGCATTTGGCATTTGGCATTTGGCATTTGGCATTTGGCATTTGGCCGTTCCACAGATGCCATAGGTGCCATACCCCTGCCTGGGTAATTTTAAAGCATAGAGGGCTATACACATTAAATACTATGCCGGGCAAGAGGCACTCTGACTGGGATACAATTATGTGTGCACTGCCCTGTGGCATTTGGCATTTGGCATTTGGCATTTGGCATTTGGCACTTGGCATTTGGCACTTGGCACTTCCATAAGTGCCATAGAATGGTAATTGCATAAGATTTCAGGGCTATACACATTAAATACTATGCCGGGCAGGAGGCACTATGACTGGGATAAAATTTGAACATCATTCCCGAACCACCTGCGATTGTCCAGAAGATGGCGTCATTGGATAAGGTAAGCTGATCTTAGGCATTGGGGCCTGGGAACACAATATACATAGAATGGAAAATTGCATAGGATTTCAGGGCTATACACATTAAATACTATGCCGGGCAAGAGGCACTATGACTGGGGTAAAATTATGTGTGCACTACCCTGTGGCACTTGGCACTTGGCACTTGGCACTTACATAAGTGCCATATGATGGTAATTGCATAGGATTTCAGGGCTATACACATTAAATACTATGCCGGGCAAGAGGCACTTTGACTGGGGTAAAATTATGTGTGCACTACCCTGTTGGCACTTGGCACTTGGTATTTGGCACTTGGCACTTACATAAGTGCCATATGATGGTAATTGCATAGGATTTCAGGGCTATACACATTAAATACTATGCCGGGCAAGAGGCACTTTGACTGGGATAAAATTTGAACATCATTCCCGAACCACCTGCGATTGTCCAGAAGATGGCGTCATTGGATAGGGTAAGCTGATTTTAGGCATTGGGGCCTGGGAACACAATGGACATCAATGGCAGAGCTTTGCTGAAGATTGATGGGGAAATGGTGATGGGAAAATGGGCCAAAAAAAAGGGGGACAGAGCAGCCAACCTCCAAAGAGGCTGACTGCTCTGCCCCCCTTAAGGACAGTGGAACTTTGGACCTCCAGGGCTATAGGCCTTCACTCACTACCCGGGTCACAATGGACATCAATGGCAGAGCTTTGCTGAAGATTGATGGGGAAATGGTGATGGGAAAATGGGCCAAAAAAAAGGGGGACAGAGCAGCCAACCTCCAAAGAGGCTGACTGCTCTGCCCCCCTTAACCTGTCTAGGATCAGCGTGGCGCTAGCGGCACACCCCCCCCCCCCCACTGAAAAACCAGTGCCGCGAAATTCAAAAAAAATATTTTTTTAAAATATTTAACTTTCACACATTAAAGTCCAATACAGCTAATGAAAGACACAGATCTTGTGAATCCAGTCAACATTTCCGATTTTTAAAATGTTTTACAGGGAAGACACAATATGTAAAGATGTACATCTATTACCTAAAAACACATTAGCATAATCCACCATCTTTTATTTGTCCACCAACACCAGTAGCCATCACCAATTCGGCTAAACTAAGATATTTATAGCCCCTAACCAACAAAAAAACTCATTAGATGACAGTCTGATAACATATTTATGGTATGGGATAGGTTTTGTTAGAAAAAAGTGCATATTTCAGGTAGATGGCATAGTTTACAATTGCACCCACCATCACAAATGGACTAGAATAATTACAATGAGCAACGTGTTTACCTAACTACTAATCATCAAACATTTCGTAAAAATACACAGCATACACGAATCGAAAGACACAGATCCTGTGAATACAGACAATATTTCAGATTTTCTAAGTGTCTTACAGCGAAAACACAATAAATCGTTATATTAGCATAGCACATAGCACATAGCAGCCCAGCATTGATTCTAGCCAAAGTGGGCGATAACGTCAACATCGCCAAAAATATATTAATTTTTTCACTAACCTTCTCAGAATTCTTCAGATGACACTCCTGTAACATCATATTACACAATCCATATAGAGTTTGATCGAAAATGTTTATATTTAGCCACCAAAATCATGGTTAGACAATGTGAAATGTAGCTCAGCTGGTCAGAAAATGTCCTTGCGCCACTTAGACAGTGATCTACTCTTATACATAAATACTCATAAACGTGACTAAAAAATATAGGGTGGACAGGGATTGATAGACAATTTAATTCTTAATACAATTGCGTTATTACATTTTTTAATTTATCCTTACTTTTCAATACAGTTTGCGCCAAGCGAAGCTACGTCAAAAAACATGGCGTCCTAAGCCACTAAAATGTTTCGACAGAAACACGATTTATCATAATAAAAATGTCCTACCTTGAGCTGTTCTTCCATCAGTATCTTGGGCAAAGGATCCTTTCTTGGGAGAAATCGTCTTTTGGTGGAAAGCTGTCCTCTTGCCATGTGGAAATGTCAACTGCGTTCGGGATGAACTGAAAAGCGTGCCCAACTTTTCACATCGTTGCAAAAATAAATGTCCCAAAATCGCACTAAACGGATATAAATTGCTATAAAACGCCTTAAATTAACTACCTTATGATGTTTTTAACTCCTAAAACGAGTGAAAAGATGACCGGAGAAATATAACAGGCTAAACTAACGCTTGGAACAGGTGCGCGCCGGTGTCCTCTAGGCTCATGACGCAGCTCCCAAAGAATGACTAGCTTCAGGGTTTTTTCATTTGTAGGGCCTGTGAACGAGCAATCGACCCCGTTGGAATCGTCATCACGTAAAGGCATCCAGGGGAAGACGTAAGAAGTGTCCGTATAGTCATAGCAACGACAGTGCCCTTTTAAATGACTTCAGAAGAGTGGCCAACATTTCTCAAATCTGACTCCATGTCAGGGAAATTGCTGTAGAATGGGCTCTGTTCCACTTAGAGACAAAATTTCAACTCCTATAGAAACTATAGACTGTTTTCTATCCAATAATAATAATAATATGCATATTGTACG
>NW_026602870.1:0-10202 GCF_029448725.1 Salvelinus fontinalis
TCAAACACACACACGTCTAATGATCACGTTTAATCAGCTTCTTGATATGTCACACCTGTCAGGTGGATGGATTATCTTGGCAAAGGAGAAATGTTCACCAACAGGGATATAAATACATTTGTGCAAAAAATTTGAACTAAATAAGCCTGGGAACATTTTGGGGTCTCTTATTTCAGGTCATGAAACACGGGACCAACACTTTACATGCTGCGTGTATATTTTGTTCAGTATAGTTAAGCCATAATATGCTTGCGATGGGTTTGTATTAGACACAGTAGTACTACTAAGTCTGTAGTATAGAAGTCAATGTAAGTAATTAACAGTTTTTTTTCTGGATCAAAATGGGACTTAGGTGGTGGGTTCAGTGGGGGGTGTGACCAATGGTGCGGTCACCAACCAACATTTGGAGGCCCTCGTGTTGTTGGCAGTGAAAAATGTAGCCGTTTTAAAACGGAGTGAATCAAACGTCACAACAAAATCAATTGGGGGCCCCATGCGTCGTCAAAAATACTCTTCAATGCATCATTTTTTGAATTTTAGATTCTCCCCGACTGTCTAGCTTTTATTTTGTTGATTGTTAGATCTCAAAGATTATATTATAAAAATATAATGGTCCATTATCTTCTCTACATGCTTAATATCTGGTTTAAGTTGTTTAAGTTTACACCAAAAACGTTTTTCCCATCCTGAGAAGTACTTACTTGCTTTTTGACATAGGCGGCCCGAAAACACACTTAGGCGGCCACCCAAGTATTTTCTGTTCAAAAACAAGTTTTGATTTCTCTATAGATAGATGAATGTATCACATGATAAAATCTGAGCTGGTATTACTCTAACAAAAAACTATATATTGGGAATTCTCATAGAGTGAAGACCTTTACTATTGACTGTTATATCTTGAAAAAACGACAACTTAATTAAGAAAATGTATTTCTATATGTTTTACATTGTTAAACTGTCAATCCCAAAATAAACAGACTCATTTTGTTCTTGATTTCTCTGTTGTCTTTGCTTTAATTTATAAAATATTGTTTTTAATTTAGATTTTTTTTTCTTTCTGGAAAGTGTATTATGACTTTGTTAAATACAATTTAAATAAGTTGTGATTTGATTTAAGTAATGCCACTAACCCAGAAGAGCCATTTCTGGGTTGGGTAGAGCAGTGTTTCAGGTCTCAGGAAGGCAGTAGTGATGCTTCCTTGGCTATCAGCTACACACATTTCCAGCCCGCCTTATACCACCTTACATACTGAATAATAGCACATTTCTGTAGCAGGTCCATACCTCTCCATCCCTGTCCAGAGGCGGGAAGTGAAAGAAGAGGGACTGTCCCAAAGACACACTGTTGATGGGGTTGTCAAGGTTGTCACTCCTATACAGCTTCACCTGCACGGGACAGGAGGAGAAATACAATTATATGGAGCCATAGAATTAAATAGAGGACTCCAGATGGATATAACCCATTTTAGCATTAGTCCTCTATGTATGGAGCACATAAAGGTGTTGCTCAGTGTCATCACACCATCACAACAAACAACTATATTTTGGCTTCATCTATGAATTAGTTCCTTATGACACATTGGAAAAAAAAATGTTGGATTGAGATAGGTAGTTATGAGGTGATTTTATGGGTATTGTAGTGAGGGGATCCTACAGAGAGGATGGACAGGTGTTCTGGTGAGGTTTTACAGGTATTGTAGTGAGGGGATCCTACAGAGAGGATGGGCAGGTGTTCTGGTGAGGTTTTACAGGTATTGTAGTGAGGGGATCCTACAGAGAGGGTGGGCAGGTGTTCTGGTGAGGTTTTACAGGTATTGTAGTGAGGGGATCCTACAGAGAGGATGGGCAGGTGTTCTGGTGAGGTTTTACAGGTATTGTAGTGAGGGGATCTTACAGAGAGGGTGGACAGGTGTTCTGGTGAGGTTTTACAGGTATTGTAGTGAGGGGATCCTACAGAGAGGATGGGCAGGTGTTCTGGTGAGGTTTTACAGGTATTGTAGTGAGGGGATCTTACAGAGAGGGTGGACAGGTGTTCTGGTGAGGTTTTACAGGTATTGTAGTGAGGGGATCTTACAGAGAGGGTGGGCAGGTGTTCTGGTGAGGTTTTACAGGTATTGTAGTGAGGGGATCCTACAGAGAGGGTGGACAGGTGTTCTGGTGAGGTTTTACAGGTATTGTAGTGAGGGGATCTTACAGAGAAGGTGGGCAGGTGTTCTGGTGAGGTTTTACAGGTATTGTAGTGAGGGGATCTTACAGAGAGGGTGGACAGGTGTTCTGGTGAGGTTTTACAGGTATTGTAGTGAGGGGATCTTACAGAGAGGGTGGGCAGGTGTTCTGGTGAGGTTTTACAGGTATTGTAGTGAGGGGATCTTACAGAGAGGGTGGACAGGTGTTCTGGTGAGGTTTTACAGGTATTGTAGTGAGGGGATCTTACAGAGAGGGTGGGCAGGTGTTCTGGTGAGGTTTTACAGGTATTGTAGTGAGGGGATCCTACAGAGAGGGTGGACAGGTGTTCTGGTGAGGTTTTACAGGTATTGTAGTGAGGGGATCTTACAGAGAGGGTGGGCAGGTGTTCTGGTGAGGTTTTACAGGTATTGTAGTGAGGGGATCTTACAGAGAGGGTGGGCAGGTGTTCTGGTGAGGTTTTACAGGTATTGTAGTGAGGGGATCTTACAGAGAGGGTGGACAGGTGTTCTGGTGAGGTTTTACAGGTATTGTAGTGAGGGGATCTTACAGAGAGGGTGGACAGGTGTTCTGGTGAGGTTTTACAGGTATTGTAGTGAGGGGATCTTACAGAGAGGGTGGGCAGGTGTTCTGGTGAGGTTTTACAGGTATTGTAGTGAGGGGATCTTAGAAGGTGGACAGGTGTTCTGGTGAGGTTTTACAGGTATTGTAGTGAGGGGATCTTACAGAGAGGATGGGCAGGTGTTCTGGTGAGGTTTTACAGGTATTGTAGTGAGGGGATCTTAGAAGGTGGACAGGTGTTCTGGTGAGGTTTTACAGGTATTGTAGTGAGGGGATCTTAGAAGGTGGACAGGTGTTCTGGTGAGGTTTTACAGGTATTGTAGTGAGGGGATCTTACAGAGAGGATGGGCAGGTGTTCTGGTGAGGTTTTACAGGTATTGTAGTGAGGGGATCTTACAGAGAGGGTGGACAGGTGTTCTGGTGAGGTTTTACAGGTATTGTAGTGAGGGGATCTTACAGAGAGGGTGGACAGGTGTTCTGGTGAGGTTTTACAGGTATTGTAGTGAGGGGATCTTACAGAGAGGGTGGACAGGTGTTCTGGTGAGGTTTTACAGGTATTGTAGTGAGGGGATCCTACAGAGAGGGTGGACAGGTGTTCTGGTGAGGTTTTACAGGTATTGTAGTGAGGGGATCCTACAGAGAGGGTGGACAGGTGTTCTGGTGAGGTTTTACAGGTATTGTAGTGAGGGGGATCTTAGAAGGTGGACAGGTGTTCTGGTGAGGTTTTACAGGTATTGTAGTGAGGGGATCCTACAGAGAGGATGGACAGGTGTTCTGGTGAGGTTTTACAGGTATTGTAGTGAGGGGATCTTACAGAGAGGATGGGCAGGTGTTCTGGTGAGGTTTTACAGGTATTGTAGTGAGGGGATCTTACAGAGAGGGTGGGCAGGTGTTCTGGTGAGGTTTTACAGGTATTGTAGTGAGGGGATCCTACAGAGAGGGTGGACAGGTGTTCTGGTGAGGTTTTACAGGTATTGTAGTGAGGGGATCTTACAGAGAGGGTGGGCAGGTGTTCTGGTGAGGTTTTACAGGTATTGTAGTGAGGGGATCCTACAGAGAGGGTGGACAGGTGTTCTGGTGAGGTTTTACAGGTATTGTAGTGAGGGGATCTTACAGAGAGGGTGGGCAGGTGTTCTGGTGAGGTTTTACAGGTATTGTAGTGAGGGGATCTTACAGAGAGGATGGGCAGGTGTTCTGGTGAGGTTTTACAGGTATTGTAGTGAGGGGATCTTACAGAGAGGGTGGACAGGTGTTCTGGTGAGGTTTTACAGGTATTGTAGTGAGGGGATCTTACAGAGAGGGTGGACAGGTGTTCTGGTGAGGTTTTACAGGTATTGTAGTGAGGGGATCTTACAGAGAGGGTGGGCAGGTGTTCTGGTGAGGTTTTACAGGTATTGTAGTGAGGGGATCTTAGAAGGTGGACAGGTGTTCTGGTGAGGTTTTACAGGTATTGTAGTGAGGGGATCTTACAGAGAGGATGGGCAGGTGTTCTGGTGAGGTTTTACAGGTATTGTAGTGAGGGGATCTTAGAAGGTGGACAGGTGTTCTGGTGAGGTTTTACAGGTATTGTAGTGAGGGGATCTTAGAAGGTGGACAGGTGTTCTGGTGAGGTTTTACAGGTATTGTAGTGAGGGGATCTTACAGAGAGGATGGGCAGGTGTTCTGGTGAGGTTTTACAGGTATTGTAGTGAGGGGATCTTACAGAGAGGGTGGACAGGTGTTCTGGTGAGGTTTTACAGGTATTGTAGTGAGGGGATCTTACAGAGAGGGTGGACAGGTGTTCTGGTGAGGTTTTACAGGTATTGTAGTGAGGGGATCTTACAGAGAGGGTGGACAGGTGTTCTGGTGAGGTTTTACAGGTATTGTAGTGAGGGGATCCTACAGAGAGGGTGGACAGGTGTTCTGGTGAGGTTTTACAGGTATTGTAGTGAGGGGATCCTACAAAGAGGGTGGACAGGTGTTCTGGTGAGGTTTTACAGGTATTGTAGTGAGGGGGATCTTAGAAGGTGGACAGGTGTTCTGGTGAGGTTTTACAGGTATTGTAGTGAGGGGATCCTACAGAGAGGATGGACAGGTGTTCTGGTGAGGTTTTACAGGTATTGTAGTGAGGGGATCTTACAGAGAGGATGGGCAGGTGTTCTGGTGAGGTTTTACAGGTATTGTAGTGAGGGGATCTTACAGAGAGGGTGGGCAGGTGTTCTGGTGAGGTTTTACAGGTATTGTAGTGAGGGGATCCTACAGAGAGGGTGGACAGGTGTTCTGGTGAGGTTTTACAGGTATTGTAGTGAGGGGATCTTACAGAGAGGGTGGGCAGGTGTTCTGGTGAGGTTTTACAGGTATTGTAGTGAGGGGATCCTACAGAGAGGGTGGACAGGTGTTCTGGTGAGGTTTTACAGGTATTGTAGTGAGGGGATCTTACAGAGAGGGTGGGCAGGTGTTCTGGTGAGGTTTTACAGGTATTGTAGTGAGGGGATCTTACAGAGAGGATGGGCAGGTGTTCTGGTGAGGTTTTACAGGTATTGTAGTGAGGGGATCTTACAGAGAGGGTGGACAGGTGTTCTGGTGAGGTTTTACAGGTATTGTAGTGAGGGGATCTTACAGAGAGGGTGGACAGGTGTTCTGGTGAGGTTTTACAGGTATTGTAGTGAGGGGATCTTACAGAGAGGGTGGGCAGGTGTTCTGGTGAGGTTTTACAGGTATTGTAGTGAGGGGATCTTAGAAGGTGGACAGGTGTTCTGGTGAGGTTTTACAGGTATTGTAGTGAGGGGATCTTACAGAGAGGATGGGCAGGTGTTCTGGTGAGGTTTTACAGGTATTGTAGTGAGGGGATCTTAGAAGGTGGACAGGTGTTCTGGTGAGGTTTTACAGGTATTGTAGTGAGGGGATCTTAGAAGGTGGACAGGTGTTCTGGTGAGGTTTTACAGGTATTGTAGTGAGGGGATCTTACAGAGAGGATGGGCAGGTGTTCTGGTGAGGTTTTACAGGTATTGTAGTGAGGGGATCTTACAGAGAGGGTGGACAGGTGTTCTGGTGAGGTTTTACAGGTATTGTAGTGAGGGGATCTTACAGAGAGGGTGGACAGGTGTTCTGGTGAGGTTTTACAGGTATTGTAGTGAGGGGATCTTACAGAGAGGGTGGACAGGTGTTCTGGTGAGGTTTTACAGGTATTGTAGTGAGGGGATCCTACAGAGAGGGTGGACAGGTGTTCTGGTGAGGTTTTACAGGTATTGTAGTGAGGGGATCCTACAGAGAGGGTGGACAGGTGTTCTGGTGAGGTTTTACAGGTATTGTAGTGAGGGGGATCTTAGAAGGTGGACAGGTGTTCTGGTGAGGTTTTACAGGTATTGTAGTGAGGGGATCCTACAGAGAGGATGGACAGGTGTTCTGGTGAGGTTTTACAGGTATTGTAGTGAGGGGATCTTACAGAGAGGATGGGCAGGTGTTCTGGTGAGGTTTTACAGGTATTGTAGTGAGGGGATCTTACAGAGAGGGTGGGCAGGTGTTCTGGTGAGGTTTTACAGGTATTGTAGTGAGGGGATCCTACAGAGAGGGTGGACAGGTGTTCTGGTGAGGTTTTACAGGTATTGTAGTGAGGGGATCTTACAGAGAGGGTGGGCAGGTGTTCTGGTGAGGTTTTACAGGTATTGTAGTGAGGGGATCTTACAGAGAGGATGGGCAGGTGTTCTGGTGAGGTTTTACAGGTATTGTAGTGAGGGGATCTTACAGAGAGGGTGGACAGGTGTTCTGGTGAGGTTTTACAGGTATTGTAGTGAGGGGATCTTACAGAGAGGGTGGACAGGTGTTCTGGTGAGGTTTTACAGGTATTGTAGTGAGGGGATCTTACAGAGAGGGTGGGCAGGTGTTCTGGTGAGGTTTTACAGGTATTGTAGTGAGGGGATCTTAGAAGGTGGACAGGTGTTCTGGTGAGGTTTTACAGGTATTGTAGTGAGGGGATCTTACAGAGAGGATGGGCAGGTGTTCTGGTGAGGTTTTACAGGTATTGTAGTGAGGGGATCTTAGAAGGTGGACAGGTGTTCTGGTGAGGTTTTACAGGTATTGTAGTGAGGGGATCTTAGAAGGTGGACAGGTGTTCTGGTGAGGTTTTACAGGTATTGTAGTGAGGGGATCCTACAGAGAGGGTGGACAGGTGTTCTGGTGAGGTTTTACAGGTATTGTAGTGAGGGGATCCTACAGAGAGGGTGGACAGGTGTTCTGGTGAGGTTTTACAGGTATTGTAGTGAGGGGGATCTTAGAAGGTGGACAGGTGTTCTGGTGAGGTTTTACAGGTATTGTAGTGAGGGGATCCTACAGAGAGGATGGACAGGTGTTCTGGTGAGGTTTTACAGGTATTGTAGTGAGGGGATCTTACAGAGAGGATGGGCAGGTGTTCTGGTGAGGTTTTACAGGTATTGTAGTGAGGGGATCTTACAGAGAGGGTGGGCAGGTGTTCTGGTGAGGTTTTACAGGTATTGTAGTGAGGGGATCTTAGAAGGTGGACAGGTGTTCTGGTGAGGTTTTACAGGTATTGTAGTGAGGGGGTCTTACAGAGAGGATGGGCAGGTGTTCTGGTGAGGTTTTACAGGTATTGTAGTGAGGGGATCTTAGAAGGTGGACAGGTGTTCTGGTGAGGTTTTACAGGTATTGTAGTGAGGGGATCTTAGAAGGTGGACAGGTGTTCTGGTGAGGTTTTACAGGTATTGTAGTGAGGGGATCCTACAGAGAGGGTGGACAGGTGTTCTGGTGAGGTTTTACAGGTATTGTAGTGAGGGGATCCTACAGAGAGGGTGGACAGGTGTTCTGGTGAGGTTTTACAGGTATTGTAGTGAGGGGGATCTTAGAAGGTGGACAGGTGTTCTGGTGAGGTTTTACAGGTATTGTAGTGAGGGGATCCTACAGAGAGGATGGACAGGTGTTCTGGTGAGGTTTTACAGGTATTGTAGTGAGGGGATCTTACAGAGAGGATGGGCAGGTGTTCTGGTGAGGTTTTACAGGTATTGTAGTGAGGGGATCTTACAGAGAGGGTGGGCAGGTGTTCTGGTGAGGTTTTACAGGTATTGTAGTGAGGGGATCCTACAGAGAGGGTGGACAGGTGTTCTGGTGAGGTTTTACAGGTATTGTAGTGAGGGGATCTTACAGAGAGGGTGGGCAGGTGTTCTGGTGAGGTTTTACAGGTATTGTAGTGAGGGGATCTTACAGAGAGGATGGGCAGGTGTTCTGGTGAGGTTTTACAGGTATTGTAGTGAGGGGATCTTACAGAGAGGGTGGACAGGTGTTCTGGTGAGGTTTTACAGGTATTGTAGTGAGGGGATCTTACAGAGAGGGTGGACAGGTGTTCTGGTGAGGTTTTACAGGTATTGTAGTGAGGGGATCTTACAGAGAGGGTGGGCAGGTGTTCTGGTGAGGTTTTACAGGTATTGTAGTGAGGGGATCTTAGAAGGTGGACAGGTGTTCTGGTGAGGTTTTACAGGTATTGTAGTGAGGGGATCTTACAGAGAGGATGGGCAGGTGTTCTGGTGAGGTTTTACAGGTATTGTAGTGAGGGGATCTTAGAAGGTGGACAGGTGTTCTGGTGAGGTTTTACAGGTATTGTAGTGAGGGGATCTTAGAAGGTGGACAGGTGTTCTGGTGAGGTTTTACAGGTATTGTAGTGAGGGGATCTTACAGAGAGGATGGGCAGGTGTTCTGGTGAGGTTTTACAGGTATTGTAGTGAGGGGATCTTACAGAGAGGGTGGACAGGTGTTCTGGTGAGGTTTTACAGGTATTGTAGTGAGGGGATCTTACAGAGAGGGTGGACAGGTGTTCTGGTGAGGTTTTACAGGTATTGTAGTGAGGGGATCTTACAGAGAGGGTGGACAGGTGTTCTGGTGAGGTTTTACAGGTATTGTAGTGAGGGGATCCTACAGAGAGGGTGGACAGGTGTTCTGGTGAGGTTTTACAGGTATTGTAGTGAGGGGATCCTACAGAGAGGGTGGACAGGTGTTCTGGTGAGGTTTTACAGGTATTGTAGTGAGGGGGATCTTAGAAGGTGGACAGGTGTTCTGGTGAGGTTTTACAGGTATTGTAGTGAGGGGATCTTAGAAGGTGGGCAGGTGTTCTGGTGAGGTTTTACAGGTATTGTAGTGAGGGGATCTTACAGAGAGGGTGGGCAGGTGTTCTGGTGAGGTTTTACAGGTATTGTAGTGAGGGGATCTTACAGAGAGGGTGGGCAGGTGTTCTGGTGAGGTTTTACAGGTATTGTAGTGAGGGGATCTTACAAAGAGGGTGGACAGGTGTTCTGGTGAGGTTTTACAGGTATTGTAGTGAGGGGATCTTACAGAGAGGGTGGGCAGGTGTTTTGGTGAGGTTTTACAGGTATTGTAGTGAGGGGATCTTACAGAGAGGGTGGGCAGGTGTTCTAGTGAGGTTTTACAGGTATTGTAGTGAGGGGATCTTACAGAGAGGGTGGGCAGGTGTTCTGGTGAGGTTTTACAGGTATTGTAGTGAGGGGATCTTACAGAGAGGGTGGACAGGTGTTCTGGTGAGGTTTTACAGGTATTGTAGTGAGGGGATCTTACAGAGAGGGTGGGCAGGTGTTCCGGTGAGGTTTTACAGGTATTGTAGTGAGGGGATCTTACAGAGAGGGTGGACAGGTGTTCTGGTGAGGTTTTACAGGTATTGTAGTGAGGGGATCTTACAGAGAGGGTGGGCAGGTGTTCTGGTGAGGTTTTACAGGTATTGTAGTGAGGGGATCTTACAGAGAGGGTGGGCAGGTGTTCTGGTGAGGTTTTACAGGTATTGTAGTGAGGGGATCTTACAGAGAGGGTGGACAGGTGTTCTGGTGAGGTTTTACAGGTATTGTAGTGAGGGGATCTTACAGAGAGGGTGGACAGGTGTTCTGGTGAGGTTTTACAGGTATTGTAGTGAGGGGATCTTACAGAGAGGGTGGGCAGGTGTTCTGGTGAGGTTTTACAGGTATTGTAGTGAGGGGATCTTACAGAGAGGGTGGACAGGTGTTCTGGTGAGGTTTTACAGGTATTGTAGTGAGGGGATCTTACAGAGAGGGTGGACAGGTGTTCTGGTGAGGTTTTACAGGTATTGTAGTGAGGGGATCTTACAGAGAGGGTGGACAGGTGTTCTGGTGAGGTTTTACAGGTATTGTAGTGAGGGGATCTTACAGAGAGGGTGGACAGGTGTTCTGGTGAGGTTTTACAGGTATTGTAGTGAGGGGATCTTACAGAGAGGGTGGACAGGTGTTCTGGTGAGGTTTTACAGGTATTGTAGTGAGGGGATCTTACAGAGAGGGTGGACAGGTGTTCTGGTGAGGTTTTACAGGTATTGTAGTGAGGGGATCTTACAGAGAGGGTGCACAGGTGTTCTGGTGAGGTTTTACAGGTATTGTAGTGAGGGGATCTTACAGAGAGGGTGGGCAGGTGTTCTGGTGAGGTTTTACAGGTATTGTAGTGAGGGGATCTTACAG
>NW_026602871.1:0-10200 GCF_029448725.1 Salvelinus fontinalis
TCACCTACACCCTGACCTCAGTTCATCACCTACACCCTGACCTCAGATCATTACCTACACCCTGACCTCAGATCATTACCTACACCCTGACCTCAGTTCATCACCTACACCCTGACCTCAGTTCATCACCTACACCCTGACCTCAGTTCATTACCTACACCATGACCTCAGTTCATTACCTACACACTGACCTCAGTTCATTACCTACATCCTGACCTCAGTTCATCACCTACACCCTGACCTCAGTTCATTACCTACACCATGACCTCAGTTCATTACCTACACCCTGACCTCAGTTCATTACCTACACCCTGACCTCAGTTCATTACCTACATCCTGACCTCAGTTCATCACCTACACCCTGACCTCAGTTCATTACCTACACCCTGACCTCAGTTCATTACCTACACCCTGACCTCAGTTCATCACCTACACCCTGACCTCAGTTCATTACCTACACCCTGACCTCAGTTCATCACCTACACCCTGACCTCAGTTCATCACCTACACCCTGACCTCAGTTCATCACCTACACCCTGACCTCAGTTCATCACCTACACCCTGACCTCAGTTCATCACCTACACCCTGACCTCAGATCATTACCTACACCCTGACCTCAGTTCATTACCTACACCCTGACCTCAGTTCATCACCTACACCCTGACCTCAGTTCATCACCTACACCCTGACCTCAGTTCATCACCTACACCCTGACCTCAGTTCATTACCTACACCCTGACCTCAGTTCATTACCTACACCCTGACCTCAGTTCATTACCTACACCATGACCTCAGTTCATTACCTACACACTGACCTCAGTTCATTACCTACATCCTGACCTCAGTTCATTACCTACACACTGACCTCAGTTCATTACCTACACCCTGACCTCAGTTCATTACCTACACCCTGACCTCAGTTCATTACCTACACCCTGACCTCAGTTCATTACCTACACCCTGACCTCAGTTCATTACCTACACCCTGACCTCAGTTCATTACCTACACCCTGACCTCAGTTCATTACCTACACCCTGACCTCAGTTCATTACCTACACCCTGACCTCAGTTCATTACCTACACCCTGACCTCAGTTCATTACCTACACCCTGACCTCAGTTCATTACCTACACCCTGACCTCAGTTCATTACCTACACCCTGACCTCAGTTCATTACCTACACCCTGACCTCAGATCATTACCTACACACTGACCTCAGATCATTACCTACACCCTGACCTCAGATCATTACCTACACCCTGACCTCAGTTCATTACCTACACCCTGACCTCAGTTCATTACCTACACCCTGACCTCAGTTCATCACCTACACCCTGACCTCAGTTCATTACCTACACCCTGACCTCAGTTCATCACCTACACCCTGACCTCAGATCATTACCTACACCCTGACCTCAGTTCATTACCTACACCCTGACCTCAGTTCATTACCTACACCCTGACCTCAGTTCATTACCAACACACTGACCTCAGTTCATTACCAACACACTGACCTCAGTTCATTACTTACACCCTGACCTCAGTTCATCACCTACACCCTGACCTCAGTTCATCACCTACACCCTGACCTCAGTTCATTACCTACACCCTGACCTCAGTTCATTACTTACACCCTGACCTCAGATCATTACCTACATCCTGACCTCGGTTCATCACACATTTTTAATCCATAATGAACAACTCCCAGAAAAGGGATGAAATTACTAATAATCCCCTCAGTAGGACGTTCATCATCAGGTCTGTTTAGCGGTACAGTGACGTGATGTGGCTAGGCAGCAGTCCCATGGTGGCTTGCTGGCTGCTCTCTGCTGGGACGCTGAGAGGACCATCCCTTCTGCCCAGCCATGACATAATGGTCACAGTGCTGCATGGCCTCATCGGCCTGACATTGCCCTCTGTACAGTACCATTATCCCTAGAGGACCACAGGCTGAAGTGCTCTTTCATCGTCTACTTGGAAACAACTCTACCACTGGCTCCAATCCCTCTGAATGTATTTTGAGATGCTTTGCTATTGTCTGGAATACGTTGCAAGTGTTTAGGTGCTTTCCTATTGGTGGAAATGGGTTTTGAATATTTGAGATTCTTTCCTATTGGATGATATCCTGCTTAAGTATTTGCGATGCTTTCCTATTGGTTGAAATTGTTTGCAAGTATTTGTGCTTGGATACTCGCTGAGATCTGTTGCAAGTATTCAAGGTGGTTTCATGTTTTGACGAATGAGACATACAGTACTACTAGTGCTGCTTCAATAGGGAATGTATTGCCCTTTTAAATAGGAATCATTGGTGATGCTTCAATAGGCAGTGTATTGCCCTTTTAAATAGGAATCGTTGGTGATGCTTCAATAGGGAATGTATTGCCCTTTTAAATAGGAATCATTGGTGATGCTTCAATAGGCAGTGTATTGCCCTCTAAAATAGGAATCATTGGTGATGCTTCAATAGGCAGTGTATTGCCCTTTTAAATAGGAATCATTGGTGATGCTTCAATAGGGAATGTATTGCCCTTTTAAATAGGAATCATTGGTGATGCTTCAATAGGCAGTGTATTGCCCTCTAAAATAGGAATCATTGGTGATGCTTCAATAGGGAATGTATTGCCCTTTTAAATAGGAATCATTGGTGATGCTTCAATAGGCAGTGTATTGCCCTTTTAAATAGGAATCATTGGTGATGCTTCAATAGGGAATGTATTGCCCTTTTAAATAGGAATCATTGGTGATGCTTCAATAGGGAATGTATTGCCCTTTTAAATAGGAATCACTGGTGATGCTTCAATAGGCAGTGTATTGCCCTTTGAAATAGGAATCATTGGTGATGCTTCAATAGGCAGTGTATTGCCCTTTTAAATAGGAATCATTGGCGATGATTCAATAGGCAGTGTATTGCCCTTTTAAATAGGAATCATTGGTGATGCTTCAATAGGGAATGTATTGCCCTTTTAAATAGGAATCATTGGCGATGCTATTTAGTAGGTAAATACATCCCTTCTAGTGAAATGGGAAGCTATTGGTGCTGTGTGTATCCAGAGGGTATCTGAACCCTTGTAATTCCAGGCATTGGTGCTGCTTCAATAGGTAGATGGCAGCAACCCGATTGACTGGGAGGAGGAATTGGAGCTGTTTTATTATGGTAAACAGGCTGTGCTGCAGAGATAGCACTGAGGCCATTTACCCAGATGACACTGAGCTGATGATACCCAGGCACACACTGGAGCTCTCTGCCCGAGCAGGCGGCATGCATACATACATTCATGCACGCGCAGATGCTCACACACACACACAGGATTGCAAATGCACGCTCACACACACGAACGCTCGCACACACACTGCCTGTCCTCTTTCTCAGCCACCGCTCACTCAATCCTCAGTCCCGCTGTACTCCATGTTCTGTGTCTCTCTCCCTTTTCTCTTTTCCAGAATAACGCACCTCAGTGCCACTGGAGATATCATAAACCACAACGTAACACAACAGAATCAAATGTCATCACAATAAATCTGAATGTAAACCCTGCAAATAAGGTTTTAGTTTGGGTCAGTTCAGTTAATTTCATTATCTGTGTCCTATTTTCGCTGGAGGTTGGCTTTTGGGGGGATGACCTCATGCCGCAAGACAGCTGCCAACATCCACCAGACTGCTTGTGATACAGAGCCACTCTAGCCTTAATACACTGGGTTATAGAACGGCCGGGATTGAGGAGTGATACCATGGTTAAACTAGTGAGTGTAGGAGTGATATCATGGTTAAACCAGTGTGATTACGTAATTAGTGTAGGAGTGATACCATGGTTAAACCAGTGTGATATGTAATGAGTGTAGGAGTGATACCATGGTTAAACCAGTGTGATTACGTAATGAGTGTAGGAGTGGCACCATGGTTAAACCAGTGTGATTACGTAATGAGTGTAGGAGTGATACTATGGTTAAACCAGTGTGATTACGTAATGAGTGTAGGAGTGATATCATGGTTAAACCAGTGTGATTACGTAATGAGTGTAGAAGTGATACCATGGTTAAACCAGTGTGATTACGTAATGAGTGTAGGAGTGATACCATGGTTAAACCAGTGTGATTACGTAATGAGTGTAGGAGTGATATCATGGTTAAACCAGTGTGATTACGTAATGAGTGTAGGAGTGATGCCATGGTTAAACCAGTGTGATTACGTAATGAGTGTAGGAGTGATACCATGGTTAAACCAGTGTGATATGTAATGAGTGTAGGAGTGATACCATGGTTAAACCAGTGTGATTACGTAATGAGTGTAGGAGTGATACCATGGTTAAACCAGTGTGATTACGTAATGAGTGTAGGAGTGATACCATGGTTAAACCAGTGTGATTACGTAATGAGTGTAGGAGTGATATCATGGTTAAACCAGTGTGATTACGTAATGAGTGTAGGAGTGATATCATGGTTAAACCAGTGTGATTATGTAATGAGTGTAGGAGTGATACCATGGTTAAACCGGTGTGATTACGTAATGAGTGTAGGAGTGATATCATGGTTAAACCAGTGTGATTACGTAATGAGTGTAGGAGTGATACCATGGTTAAACCAGTGTGATTACGTAATGAGTGTAGGAGTGATACCATGGTTAACCCAGTGTGATTACGTAATGAGTGTAGGAGTGATACCATGGTTAAACCAGTGTGATTACGTAATGAGTGTAGGAGTGATACCATGGTTAAACCAGTGTGATTACGTAATGAGTGTAGGAGTGATACCATGGTTAAACCAGTTTGATTACGTAATGAGTGTAGGAGTGATATCATGGTTAAACCAGTGTGATATGTAATGAGTGTAGAAGTGATACCATGGTTAAACCAGTGTGATTACGTAATGAGTGTAGGAGTGATACCATGGTTAAACCAGTGTGATTACGTAATGAGTGTAGGAGTGATATCATGGTTAAACCAGTGTGATTACGTAATGAGTGTAGGAGTGATACCATGGTTAAACCAGTGTGATTACGTAATGAGTGTAGGAGTGATACCATGGTTAAACCAGTGTGATTACGTAATGAGTGTAGGAGTGATATCATGGTTAAACCAGTGTGATTACGTAATGAGTGTAGGAGTGATACCATGGTTAAACCAGTGTGATTACGTAATGAGTGTAGGAGTGATACCATGGTTAAACCAGTGTGATTACGTAATGAGTGTAGGAGTGATACCATGGTTAAACCAGTGTGATTACGTAATGAGTGTAGGAGTGATACCATGGTTAAACCAGTGTGATTACGTAATGAGTGTAGGAGTGATACCATGGTTAAACCAGTGTGATTACGTAATGAGTGTAGGAGTGATATCATGGTTAAACCAGTGTAATTACGTAATGAGTGTAGGAGTGATACCATGGTTAAACCAGTGTGATTACGTAATGAGTGTAGGAGTGATATCATGGTTAAACCAGTGTGATTACGTAATGAGTGTAGGAGTGATATCATGGTTAAACCAGTGTGATTACGTAATGAGTGTAGGAGTGATACCATGGTTAAACCGGTGTGATTATGTAATGAGTGTAGGAGTGATACCATGGTTAAACCAGTGTGATTATGTAATGAGTGTAGGAGTGATACCATGGTTAAACCGGTGTGATTACATAATGAGTGTAGGAGTGATACCATGGTTAAACCGGTGTGATTACGTAATGAGTGTAGGAATGATACCATGGTTAAACCAGTGTGATTACGTAATGAGTGTAGGAGTGATACCATGGTTAAACCGGTGTGATTACGTAATGAGTGTAGGAGTGATACCATGGTTAAACCGGTGTGATTACATAATGAGCGTAGGAGTGATACCATGGTTAAACCGGTGTGATTACATAATGAGTGTAGGAGTGATACCATGGTTAAACCGGTGTGATTACATAATGAGTTTAGGAGTGACTGGTGTGATTATGTAATGAGTTTACATTTACATTACATTTAAGTCATTTAGCAGACGCTCTTATCCAGAGCGACTTACAACATGGTGCATTCACCTTATGATATCCAGTGGAACAACCACTTTACAATAGTGCATCTAAATCTTTTAAGGGGGGGGGGGGGCAGAAGGATTGCTTTATCCTATCCTAGGTATTCCTTGAAGAGGTGGGGAGTGGCACCGTGGTTAAACCAGTGTGATTATGTAATGAGTGTAGGAGTGATACCATGGTTAAACCAGTGTGATTACATAATGAGTGTAGGAGTGACTGGTGTGATTACATAACGAGTTTAGGAGTGACTGTTGTGATTACATAACGAGTTTAGGAGTGACTGGTGTGATTACATAACGAGTTTAGGAGTGACTGGTGTGATTACATAACGAGTTTAGGAGTGACTGGTGTGATTACATAACGAGTTTAGGAGTGACTGGTGTGATTACATAACGAGTTTAGGAGTGACTGGTGTGATTACATAACGAGTTTAGGAGTGACTGGTGTGATTACATAGTGAATGTAGGAGTGACTGGTGTGATTACATAACGAGTTTAGGAGTGACTGGTGTGATTACATAACGAGTTTAGGAGTGACTGGTGTGATTACATAACGAGTTTAGGAGTGACTGGTGTGATTACATAACGAGTTTAGGAGTGACTGGTGTGATTACATAGTGAATGTAGGAGTGAAGCCGTGGTTAAACAGCCAGAAGAAGTTACAGGCTGTGGAGAGGTGCTTTGCGAGCAACCCTCTGAGTGATATGGTATGACACAAATGCATGCATGCGCTCAAACGTGCATGTTCACACACATACTGTGTGCTTATGCATGCACACACACGCGCACACACACACACTTGACAATTTCAAACCCCTTCTAAATGACCTGGCCAGGAAACAAAAAGAAGATAGAATGTTCTCTGTCCTCCAAACGCAACCAGACCTTGTTACACATGTCATGACGTTGCCAAAGACACGACACACACCAATGACCACTATCCACTGACCACTGTCGTCAAATGTCCCTACTATAATCCCAGGCCCAGCTGGCCATGTATCCTATAGAGATCTGTCTAGATAAACCCTGGGCTGTGTGCTCTGTGTTGGCTGAGACGTTGGCTCCTGGAAAGATTTATTCTGTCAGTTATTTCATATTATTGAAAACCAAGTCTCCTTTCAATCTTTGTGTTTGCAGAATAACCCCAGGAGATAAATTTAGCGGAGATCTCTACTTTATTATACTGTAGCAGGTATTTTATGTGACACGTTTCGATTGGTTCCCTGTGTATTGTAAGGTACCCCTGTGTCACCAGGCGGAGGTGGTGTTCATGTTTCAGCTTGGGGACAAAGTGACGCTCTGTGGCTCACATGCCCATAATGCACCTTGGTACTAGTAACTCTTGAACTCCCTCCTTCTTTCCAAAACTTCTCTTCTCCTCCTCTCCTCCTCCTAGAAACTTTAAATAATAGATAGGTGCCTTGCGTCACCACAATGTTGGCATGTCAACGCATGGCATCTGATTGCCACTTCCAATGACATGATGGAATATGTTTGGCTGGTGTTGGTTTTCACCACGTAAAAGCTGCAATATTGATGAAGGGGTGAGGTTGATTTTTCCACTGCCTCAGTCCTCTGCTCTCTCTCTTCCTGTGCCTGTCCCAATCACCTGATACGGGTGGCGTGCTGCCGGGCCAGGGCCTGGCTAATAGGTGGATGGTCAGGCGGGCGAGCAAGCGGAGGAGAAGAGCGAAGGAGAGAAGAGAGGAAGTGTTGTACATTTTCCATCTGCTGTGAAAGTGGAGCAGCTCATTATGGCAGAGTGCTCTCCACTGAGCTGATCTGAAAAGAGAGCGGGAGAGAGACAGAAACAGAGACAGAGACAGAAACAGAGACAGAGACAGAAACAGAGACAGAGACAGAGCGACAGTGACAGAGACAGAGTGACAGAGACAGAGTGACAGAGACAGAGTGACAGAGACAGAGACAGAGACAGAGTGACAGTGACAGAGACAGAGTGACAGAGACAGAGTGACAGAGACAGAGACAGAGACAGAGTGACAGTGACAGAGACAGAGTGACAGAGACAGAGTGACAGAGACAGAGACAGAGTGACAGAGACAGAGTGACAGAGACAGAGTGACAGAGACAGAGTGACAGAGACAGAGTGACAGAGACAGAGTGACAGAGACAGAGTGACAGAGACAGAGACAGAGTGACAGAGACAGAGACAGAGTGACAGAGACAGAGTGACAGAGACAGAGTGACAGAGACAGAGACAGAGTCAGAGACAGAGTGACAGAAACAGAGTGACAGAAACAGAGTGACAGAAACAGAGTGACAGAAACAGAGTGACAGAAACAGAGTGACAGAGACAGACAGACAGACAGACAGACAGAGAGACAGAGAGACAGAGAGACAGAGAGACAGAGAGACAGAGAGACAGAGAGACAGAGAGACAGAGAGACAGAGAGACAGAGAGACAGAGAGAGAGTGAAACAGACAGAGAGAGAGACACAGAGAGACAGAGACAGAGACAGAGAGAGAGACACAGAGAGACAGGGAGACAGACAGAGAAAGAGAGAGAGAGAAAAGAGAGAGAGAGCAAAAACAATATGTAGCAATGTACGAGTTCACAGAGGCGTGCATGTATGAATGTATCTTTGTTCATGTTTACGGTTGTATGAGTATGCCAGGGTTTGTGTCTGTCTGAAAATGTATACTCATGCGTGTCAGTGTGGCGCCTGAGTGTGTGCCTTTGGGTGCTGATTCTGAACACTGAGACTGAGCAGTGTGTTAGATCCATAAGTTAGGCTATTCGCTCTAGTCTTTGTTGAAGCGTCGTGGCTATAGTATCCCCCGTGGCATTACCTACAATATACTGGCCAACCTCTGAGACACTAACTTAGGCTTAGGGCTATGTCTCACACAATCACACACAAACACACAGCCTGTTTCTCCTTTGTGTCTGCCTGTGTCCTCCTCCTCTGCAGTGTGTTTCAGCTGCTTAGATAGTTAATGCAATTGGGTCTCACTGAATAAATCATGCTCTCAGAAGTGTGTAAATAATGAAGGGAGTTTGCAGTCATACAGAGGGAGGTGCTTAACAGGAGCAGTTAGAAACTCAGAGGAAAAGACTCCAAGACATGGTCTGGTGGTCTGGTGGCCTGGTGGTCTGGTGGCCTGGTGGTCTGGTGGCCTGGTGGTCTGGTGGTCTGGTGGCCTGGTGACCTGGTGGTCTGGTGGCCTGGTGGCCTGGTGGCCTGGTGGTCTGGTGGCCTGGCATCTTAATAGAAGAGAGACATGGCCTGGTGGCCTGGCATCTCAACGGAAGAGAGACATGGCCTGGTGGCCTGGCATCTTAATGGAAGAGAGACATGGCCTGGTGGCCTGGCATCTCAACGGAAGAGAGACGTGGCCTGGTGGCCTGGCATCTTAGTGGAAGAGACATGGCCTGGAAGAAGGACATGGCCTGGTGGCCTGGCATCTTAATGGAAGAGAGACATGGCCTGGTGGCCTGGCATCTTAATGGAAGAGAGACGTGGCCTGGTGGCCTGGCATCTTAATGGAAGAGAGACATGGCCTGGTGGCCTGGCATCTAAGTGGAAGAGAGACATGGCCTGGTGGCCTGGCATCTTAGTGGAAGAGAGACATGGCCTGGTGGCCTGGCATCTTAGTGGAAGAGACATGGCCTGGAAGAAAGACATGGCCTGGTAGCCTGGCATCTTAATGGAGGGGAGACAGGGCCTGGTGGCCTGTTTTATTGGAAATGGGGCATTGTCCTCTCCTCTCTGTTGTCCCTAACCCTGTGATTAACACAAAGCAATTCCCTGGTGAGAGTTTCAAAGAGAGTTTCCTTCTGTGCATTTTGTCCCTTGGGCTTGATGTCACACTTAAAGATTCATCATGGCAAGCAATCATGTCCCTCTGCTGCTGGAGGGCACCATGGAAACACAGATAAAAGCACGAGAGAGAGAGAGAGAGAGAGAGAGAGAGAGAGAGAGAGAGAGAGAGAGAGAGAGAGAGAGAGAGAGAGAGAGAGAGAGAGAGAGAGAGAGAGAGAGAGAGAGAGAGAGAGAGAGAGAGAGAGAGAGAGAGAGAGAGAGAGAGAGAGAGAGAGGAGTGAGAGCGAGACAGAAAGGAGAGAGAGAGGAGAGAGAGAGAGAGAGAGAGAGAGAGAGAGAGAGAGGAGAGAGAGAGGAGAGAGAGAGAGAGAGGAGAGAGAGAGAGAGAGAGAGAGAGAGAGAGAGAGAAGA
>NW_026602872.1:0-5000 GCF_029448725.1 Salvelinus fontinalis
AGTGTGTGTGTGTGTGTGTGTGTGTGTGTGTGTGTGTGCGTGCGTGCGTGCGTGCGTGCGTGCGTGCGTGTGTGTGTGTGAGAGAGAGAGAGAGAGAGAGAGGGAGCTATAAAGAGATGAAGGGAGCTGTGAGAGGAGAGCATGTTTGAGAGAGAGAGGGAGAGAGAGAGAGAGGGAGCTATAAAGAGATGAAGGGAGCTGTGAGAGGAGAGCATGTTTGAGAGAGAGAGAGGGAGAGAGAGAGAGAGAGAGGGAGCTATAAAGAGATGAAGGGAGCTGTGAGAGGAGAGCATGTTTGAGAGAGAGAGCGAGAGAGATCTATCCAAAATGGAGATGTATGGGTAAACCACTTCTCCAATCGTTTTGGCTCCATAACAAAGAACAAAGAGCAAAAACATATACAGGATCAAATACAATTCTTAGAATCAACTATTAAAGACTACCAGAACCCACTGGATTCTCCAATTACCTTGAATGAGCTACAGGACAAAATAAAAACCCTCCAACCCAAAAAGGCCTGTGGTGTTGATGGTATCCTTAATGAAATGATCAAATATACAGAAAACAAATTCCAATTGGATATACTAAAACTCTTTAACATCATCCTTAGCTATGGCATCTTCCCCAATATTTGGAACCAAGGACTGATCACCCCAATCCACAAAAGTGGATACAAATTTGACCCCAACAACTACCGTGGGATATGCGTCAACAGCAACCTTGGGAAAATCCTCTGCATTATCATTAACAGCAGACTCGTACATTTCCACAATGAAAACAATGTACTGAACAAATGTCAAATTGGCTTTTTACCAAATTACCGTACAACAGACCATGTATTCACCCTGCACACCCTAATTGACAACCAAACAAACCAAAACAAAGGCAAAGTCTTCTCATGCTTTGTTGATTTCAAAAAAGCCTTCGACTCAATTTGGCATCAGGGTCAGCAATACAAATTGATGGAAAGTGGTGTTGGGGGTAAAACATAGGACATTACAAAATCCATGTACACAAACAACAAGTGTGTGGTTAAAATAGGCAAAAAACACACACATTTCTTCCCACAGGGCCGTGGGGTGAGACAGGGATGCAGCTTAAGCCCCACCTTCTTCAACATATATATCAACTTATTGGCGCGAGCACTAGAAAAGTCTGCAGCACCCGGCATCACCCTACTAGAATCTGAACTCAAATGTCTACTGTGTGCTGATGATCTGGTGCTTCTGTCACAAACCAAGGAGGGCCTACAGCAGCACCTAGATATTCTGCACAGATTCTGCCAGACCTAGTCCCTGACAGGAAATCTCAGTAAGACCAAAATAATGGTGTTTCAAAAAAGGTCCAGTCTCCAAGACCACAAATACAAACTCCATCTAGACACCATTGCCCTAGACTACACAAAAAACAATACATACCTTGGCCTAAACATCAGCACCACAGGTAACTTCCACAAAGCTGTGAACGATCTGAGAGTCAAGGCAAGAAGGGCATTCTATGCCATCAAAAGGAACATAAAATTCAACATACCAATTAGGATCTGACTAAAAATACTTGAATCAGTCATAGAACCCATTGCCCTTTATGGTTGTGAGGTCTGGGGTCCGCTCACCAACCAAGATTTCACAAAATGGGGCAAACATCAAATTGAGACTCTGCATGCAGGATCCTGCAAAAATATCCTCCGTGTACAACGTAGAACACCAAATAATGCATGAAGAGCAGAATTAGGCCGATACCCACTAATTATCAAAATCCAGAAAAAAGCCGTTAAATTCTACAACCACCTAAAAGGATGTGATTCCCAAACCTTCCATGTCACGACTTCTGCCGAAGTCGTTGCCTCTCCTTGTCCGGGCGGTGTTCGGCGGTCGACTTCACCGGTCTTCTAGCCATCATCGATCCATTTTTCATTTTCCATTGGTTTTGTCTTGTCTTCCCACACACCTGTTGTCAATCCCATTTATTACCTGTTGTGTATTTAACCCTCTGTTTCCCTTCATGTGTTTGTCAGAGATTGTTCGTTGTCTAGTGTTGTGTTGTTTGTGTATAGGTGTGCGTTGGGTATTCGTACCCAGATTTTTGTATTATATTTTTCGTGAGTGTTATGGAGTTAATTACTGGGACTTCTATTAAAGTACTCCATGCTACACTCTATTTTGACTCTCCTGCGCCTGACTTCCTCTGCCACCTATACACGCCGCTGTGACATTCCATAACAAAGCCATCACCATCACAGAGATGAACTTGGAGAAGAGTCCCCTAAGCAAGCTGGTCCTAGGGCTCTGTTCACAAACACAAACACTAACACACCCCACAGAGCCCCAGGACAGCAGCACAATTAGACCCAAGCAAATCATGAGAAAAGAAAAAGATAATTACTTGACACATTGGAAAGAATTAACAAAAAAACAGAGCAAACTAGAATTCTATTTGGCCCTAAACAGAGAGTACACAGTGGCAGAATACCTGACCACTGTGACTGACCCAAACTTAAGGAAAGCTTTGACTATGTACAGACACAGTGAGCATAGACTTGCTATTGAGAATGGCCGCCGTAGGCAGACATGGCCCTCAAGAGAAGACAGGCTATGTGCTCACTGCCCACAAAATTAGGTGGAAACTGAGCTGCACTTTCTAACCTCCTGCCAAATGTATGACCATATAAGAGACACATATTTCCCTCAGATTACACAGACCCACAAAGAATTCGAAAACAAACACAATTTTGATAAACTCCCATATCTACTGGGTGAAATTCCACAGTGTGCCATCACAGCAGCAAGGTTTGTGACCTGTTGCCACAAGAAAAGGCCAACCAGTGAAGAACAAACACCATTGTAAATACAACCCATATTTATGCTTATTTATTTTCCCTTGTGTACTTTAACCATTTGTACATTGTTACAACACTGTACATATACATAATATGACATTTGTAATGTCTTTATTGTTTTGAAATTTCTGTATGTGTAATGTTTACTGTTAATTTTTATTGTTTATTTCACTTTTGTATATTATCTACCTCACTTGCTTTGGCAATGTTAACACGTTTCCCATACCAATAAAGCCCCTTGAATTGAATTGAATTGAATTGAATTGAGAGGGAGAGGGAGAGGGAGAGAAAGAACGATGAGAAATCCTATCTATAGCTGCCAGTGACGATGATACGATGATAATAGAGTGAGAGAAGACAGAGACAGTGAGAGAGTGAGAGAGAGAGAGAGAGTGAGAGAAGATAGAGACAGAGAGAGAGTGAGAGGAGAGAGTGAGAGAAGAAAGAGACAGAGAGAGAGTGAGAGAAGAGAGAGATAGAGAGAGTGAGAGGAGAGAGACGGAGAGAGAGTGAGAGAAGAGAGAGACAGAGAGAGAAGAGAGAGAGAAGAGAGAGAGAGAAGAAAGAGACAGAGAGTGAGTGAGAGAAGAGAGAGTGAGACAGAGAAGAGAGAGAGAGAAGAGAGAGAGAGATGGAGAGAGAGTGAGAGAAGATAGAGACAGAGAGAGAAGAGAGAGAGAGCAGAGAGAGAGAAGAAAGAGAGAGAGAGTGAGTGAGAGAAGAGAGAGTGAGACAGAGAGATTGAGAGGAGCGAGTGAGAGAAGAGAGAGTGAGAGAAGAGAGAGTGAGACAGAGAAGAGAGAGTGAGAGAAGAGAGAGACACGTGACGTTCGATGCGCTTTGGATTATCAACCAAACAGAGGAACAATCAGTTTCTGTCATATCCCTCCCTCCACCTCCCTGAGCTCACACACACACACACACACACACACACACACACACACACACACACACACATACACACACACACACACACACACACACACACACACACACACACACACACACACACGCACACACGCACACACACACACACACACACACATGATCCGACGAGGTCTTTCGGGGCATGCCTACTGAAGCTACACAGACACACCTCCTCTCTCCCCCTCTCTCCACCTTTCTTCTCTCCTCCTCTTCCCCCCTTTCTCCATCTTTCTTCTGTCCTCCTCCTCCCCCCTCTCTCTCTCCTCATTTACTGAGCCAGCAAATATATTATATAAGAACCATAAAAGCAGTTATAGGCCTACCTAGCTGGACTGTCTTGATGAGACAGTTAAAGTGGGCTGGACCTATGTGATGAATCACTGTGTTTACTGTGTTGCGGTGACACATGCCTGTCTGTTTGGATGGTTGGTCCGCTAGGCCAGCTTGATAATTATTGACAGTGGGTGCATCGTAACCTTGTCTGCATCTCAAATGGCACCCTATTCCATATACAGGGCCCCCATAGGGCTCTGGTCAAAAGTAGTGCACTGTGTAGTGTATAGGGTGCCATTTGAGACGCAGTCGTTGTGTACCCTGTGTGGCTTGCGAAAAGGAAGTGAGTGCGCCTCATATTTCCCAGGAGCTCTTGTGCCCCCGCACGTAAATCACCTACTCCTCCCTCTACTCCTCGTCCTCTTCTCCAAGTCCACACTCATCCCCCTCTCATCAGTCTCCTTTCCTCCCTCCAGTACAAGCATCTTCCTCTCAACTCCTCCCCCCATACTTAGTATCCTCCTTTCTTTTATAGCCGCCCCCCTCCCCTCCTCTCCTCTCCTCCTCTCCTCTCCTCCTCTCCCTTTCCTCTCCTCTTCCTCTCCTCCTCTACTCCTCCTCTCCTCCTCTCCCTTTCCTCTCCTCCTCTCCTCCTCCTCTCCTCCTCCTCCTCCTCTCCTCATCTCCTCCTCCCCTGAAGCTCATTCTCCACTCCTACTTTCCCCAAGCCTGTCCTCCTCGCCAGCTTCATTCTCCTCACCTCTTTCATCCTCTAATCCCTCATCCTCACCTCTATCATCCTCTCCTCCCTCGTCCTTCTCCTCTACACTAGGCTAATCATTTCCTTTCCAGACCCAAGTCTCCTCTACTCCTCTAGCCTCTCCACCCACTCTCCTCCCCCTCCTTCTCATCCTCTCCCATCCTCATTCTCCTCTCTAGTCACGGCCCAGGGACAGGCCAAGAG
>NW_026602873.1:0-10190 GCF_029448725.1 Salvelinus fontinalis
GGTCGTCTATAACACTACAGTCATCAGTTCCAGGTGTTTCCTGTGGCAGGTGGTCGTCTATAACACTACAGTCATCAGTTCCAGGTGTTTCCTGTGGCAGGTGGTCGTCTATAACACTACAGTCATCAGTTCCAGGTGTTTCCTGTGGCAGGTGGTCGTCTATAACACTACAGTCATCAGTTCCAGGTGTTTCCTGTGGCAGGTGGTCGTCTATAACACTACAGTCATCAGTTCCAGGTGTTTCCTGTGGCAGGTGGTCGTCTATAACACTACAGTCATCAGTTCCAGGTGTTTCCTGTGGCAGGTGGTCGTCTATAACACTACAGTCATCAGTTCCAGGTGTTTCCTGTGGCAGGTGGTCGTCTATAACACTACAGTCATCAGTTCCAGGTGTTTCCTGTGGCAGGTGGTCGTCTATAACACTACAGTCATCAGTAATGTGTTTCCTGTGGCAGGTGGTCGTCTATAACACTACAGTCATCAGTTCCAGGTGTTTCCTGTGGCAGGTGGTCGTCTATAACACTACAGTCATCAGTAATGTGTTTCCTGTGGCAGGTGGTCGTCTATAACACTACAGTCATCAGTTCCAGGTGTTTCCTGTGGCAGGTGGTCGTCTATAACACTACAGTCATCAGTAATGTGTTTCCTGTGGCAGGTGGTCGTCTATAACACTACAGTCATCAGTTCCAGGTGTTTCCTGTGGCAGGTGGTCGTCTATAACACTACAGTCATCAGTAATGTGTTTCCTGTAGCAGGTGGTCGTCTATAACACTACAGTCATCAGTTCCAGGTGTTTCCTGTGGCAGGTGGTCGTCTATAACACTACAGTCATCAGTTCCAGGTGTTTCCTGTGGCAGGTGGTCGTCTATAACACTACAGTCATCAGTACATGTGTTTCCTGTGGCAGGTGGTCGTCTATAACACTACAGTCATCAGTTCCAGGTGTTTCCTGTAGCAGGTGGTCGTCTATAACACTACAGTCATCAGTAATGTGTTTCCTGTGGCAGGTGGTCGTCTATAACACTACAGTCATCAGTTCCAGGTGTTTCCTGTGGCAGGTGGTCGTCTATAACACTACAGTCATCAGTTCCAGGTGTTTCCTGTGGCAGGTGGTCGTCTATAACACTACAGTCATCAGTTCCAGGTGTTTCCTGTGGCAGGTGGTCGTCTATAACACTACAGTCATCAGTAATGTGTTTCCTGTGGCAGGTGGTCGTCTATAACACTACAGTCATCAGTTCCAGGTGTTTCCTGTGGCAGGTGGTCGTCTATAACACTACAGTCATCAGTTCCAGGTGTTTCCTGTGGCAGGTGGTCGTCTATAACACTACAGTCATCAGTTCCAGGTGTTTCCTGTGGCAGGTGGTCGTCTATAACACTACAGTCATCAGTAATGTGTTTCCTGTGGCAGGTGGTCGTCTATAACACTACAGTCATCAGTTCCAGGTGTTTCCTGTGGCAGGTGGTCGTCTATAACACTACAGTCATCAGTTCCAGGTGTTTCCTGTGGCAGGTGGTCGTCTATAACACTACAGTCATCAGTTCCAGGTGTTTCCTGTGGCAGGTGGTCGTCTATAACACTACAGTCATCAGTAATGTGTTTCCTGTAGCAGGTGGTCGTCTATAACACTACAGTCATCAGTAATGTGTTTCCTGTGGCAGGTGGTCGTCTATAACACTACAGTCATCAGTAATGTGTTTCCTGTGGCAGGTGGTCGTCTATAACACTACAGTCATCAGTAATGTGTTTCCTGTGGCAGGTGGTCGTCTATAACACTACAGTCATCAGTTCCAGGTGTTTCCTGTGGCAGGTGGTCGTCTATAACACTACAGTCATCAGTTCCAGGTGTTTCCTGTGGCAGGTGGTCGTCTATAACACTACAGTCATCAGTTCCAGGTGTTTCCTGTGGCAGGTGGTCGTCTATAACACTACAGTCATCAGTTCCAGGTGTTTCCTGTGGCAGGTGGTCGTCTATAACACTACAGTCATCAGTTCCAGGTGTTTCCTGTGGCAGGTGGTCGTCTATAACACTACAGTCATCAGTTCCAGGTGTTTCCTGTGGCAGGTGGTCGTCTATAACACTACAGTCATCAGTTCCAGGTGTTTCCTGTGGCAGGTGGTCGTCTATAACACTACAGTCATCAGTTCCAGGTGTTTCCTGTGGCAGGTGGTCGTCTATAACACTACAGTCATCAGTAATGTGTTTCCTGTGGCAGGTGGTCGTCTATAACACTACAGTCATCAGTAATGTGTTTCCTGTGGCAGGTGGTCGTCTATAACACTACAGTCATCAGTTCCAGGTGTTTCCTGTGGCAGGTGGTCGTCTATAACACTACAGTCATCAGTTCCAGGTGTTTCCTGTGGCAGGTGGTCGTCTATAACACTACAGTCATCAGTAATGTGTTTCCTGTGGCAGGTGGTCGTCTATAACACTACAGTCATCAGTTCCAGGTGTTTCCTGTGGCAGGTGGTCGTCTATAACACTACAGTCATCAGTTCCAGGTGTTTCCTGTGGCAGGTGGTCGTCTATAACACTACAGTCATCAGTAATGTGTTTCCTGTGGCAGGTGGTCGTCTATAACACTACAGTCATCAGTTCCAGGTGTTTCCTGTGGCAGGTGGTCGTCTATAACACTACAGTCATCAGTTCCAGGTGTTTCCTGTGGCAGGTGGTCGTCTATAACACTACAGTCATCAGTTCCAGGTGTTTCCTGTGGCAGGTGGTCGTCTATAACACTACAGTCATCAGTAATGTGTTTCCTGTGGCAGGTGGTCGTCTATAACACTACAGTCATCAGTAATGTGTTTCCTGTGGCAGGTGGTCGTCTATAACACTACAGTCATCAGTAATGTGTTTCCTGTAGCAGGTGGTCGTCTATAACACTACAGTCATCAGTAATGTGTTTCCTGTGGCAGGTGGTCGTCTATAACACTACAGTCATCAGTTCCAGGTGTTTCCTGTGGCAGGTGGTCGTCTATAACACTACAGTCATCAGTTCCAGGTGTTTCCTGTGGCAGGTGGTCGTCTATAACACTACAGTCATCAGTTCCAGGTGTTTCCTGTGGCAGGTGGTCGTCTATAACACTACAGTCATCAGTTCCAGGTGTTTCCTGTGGCAGGTGGTCGTCTATAACACTACAGTCATCAGTTCCAGGTGTTTCCTGTGGCAGGTGGTCGTCTATAACACTACAGTCATCAGTTCCAGGTGTTTCCTGTGGCAGGTGGTCGTCTATAACACTACAGTCATCAGTTCCAGGTGTTTCCTGTGGCAGGTGGTCGTCTATAACACTACAGTCATCAGTTCCAGGTGTTTCCTGTGGCAGGTGGTCGTCTATAACACTACAGTCATCAGTTCCAGGTGTTTCCTGTGGCAGGTGGTCGTCTATAACACTACAGTCATCAGTTCCAGGTGTTTCCTGTGGCAGGTGGTCGTCTATAACACTACAGTCATCAGTAATGTGTTTCCTGTGGCAGGTGGTCGTCTATAACACTACAGTCATCAGTTCCAGGTGTTTCCTGTGGCAGGTGGTCGTCTATAACACTACAGTCATCAGTAATGTGTTTCCTGTGGCAGGTGGTCGTCTATAACACTACAGTCATCAGTTCCAGGTGTTTCCTGTGGCAGGTGGTCGTCTATAACACTACAGTCATCAGTAATGTGTTTCCTGTGGCAGGTGGTCGTCTATAACACTACAGTCATCAGTTCCAGGTGTTTCCTGTGGCAGGTGGTCGTCTATAACACTACAGTCATCAGTAATGTGTTTCCTGTAGCAGGTGGTCGTCTATAACACTACAGTCATCAGTTCCAGGTGTTTCCTGTGGCAGGTGGTCGTCTATAACACTACAGTCATCAGTTCCAGGTGTTTCCTGTGGCAGGTGGTCGTCTATAACACTACAGTCATCAGTAATGTGTTTCCTGTGGCAGGTGGTCGTCTATAACACTACAGTCATCAGTTCCAGGTGTTTCCTGTAGCAGGTGGTCGTCTATAACACTACAGTCATCAGTAATGTGTTTCCTGTGGCAGGTGGTCGTCTATAACACTACAGTCATCAGTTCCAGGTGTTTCCTGTGGCAGGTGGTCGTCTATAACACTACAGTCATCAGTTCCAGGTGTTTCCTGTGGCAGGTGGTCGTCTATAACACTACAGTCATCAGTTCCAGGTGTTTCCTGTGGCAGGTGGTCGTCTATAACACTACAGTCATCAGTAATGTGTTTCCTGTGGCAGGTGGTCGTCTATAACACTACAGTCATCAGTTCCAGGTGTTTCCTGTGGCAGGTGGTCGTCTATAACACTACAGTCATCAGTTCCAGGTGTTTCCTGTGGCAGGTGGTCGTCTATAACACTACAGTCATCAGTTCCAGGTGTTTCCTGTGGCAGGTGGTCGTCTATAACACTACAGTCATCAGTAATGTGTTTCCTGTGGCAGGTGGTCGTCTATAACACTACAGTCATCAGTTCCAGGTGTTTCCTGTGGCAGGTGGTCGTCTATAACACTACAGTCATCAGTTCCAGGTGTTTCCTGTGGCAGGTGGTCGTCTATAACACTACAGTCATCAGTTCCAGGTGTTTCCTGTGGCAGGTGGTCGTCTATAACACTACAGTCATCAGTAATGTGTTTCCTGTGGCAGGTGGTCGTCTATAACACTACAGTCATCAGTAATGTGTTTCCTGTGGCAGGTGGTCGTCTATAACACTACAGTCATCAGTAATGTGTTTCCTGTAGCAGGTGGTCGTCTATAACACTACAGTCATCAGTAATGTGTTTCCTGTGGCAGGTGGTCGTCTATAACACTACAGTCATCAGTTCCAGGTGTTTCCTGTGGCAGGTGGTCGTCTATAACACTACAGTCATCAGTTCCAGGTGTTTCCTGTGGCAGGTGGTCGTCTATAACACTACAGTCATCAGTTCCAGGTGTTTCCTGTGGCAGGTGGTCGTCTATAACACTACAGTCATCAGTTCCAGGTGTTTCCTGTGGCAGGTGGTCGTCTATAACACTACAGTCATCAGTTCCAGGTGTTTCCTGTGGCAGGTGGTCGTCTATAACACTACAGTCATCAGTTCCAGGTGTTTCCTGTGGCAGGTGGTCGTCTATAACACTACAGTCATCAGTAATGTGTTTCCTGTGGCAGGTGGTCGTCTATAACACTACAGTCATCAGTTCCAGGTGTTTCCTGTAGCAGGTGGTCGTCTATAACACTACAGTCATCAGTTCCAGGTGTTTCCTGTGGCAGGTGGTCGTCTATAACACTACAGTCATCAGTTCCAGGTGTTTCCTGTGGCAGGTGGTCGTCTATAACACTACAGTCATCAGTTCCAGGTGTTTCCTGTGGCAGGTGGTCGTCTATAACACTACAGTCATCAGTAATGTGTTTCCTGTGGCAGGTGGTCGTCTATAACACTACAGTCATCAGTTCCAGGTGTTTCCTGTGGCAGGTGGTCGTCTATAACACTACAGTCATCAGTTCCAGGTGTTTCCTGTGGCAGGTGGTCGTCTATAACACTACAGTCATCAGTTCCAGGTGTTTCCTGTGGCAGGTGGTCGTCTATAACACTACAGTCATCAGTTCCAGGTGTTTCCTGTGGCAGGTGGTCGTCTATAACACTACAGTCATCAGTTCCAGGTGTTTCCTGTGGCAGGTGGTCGTCTATAACACTACAGTCATCAGTTCCAGGTGTTTCCTGTGGCAGGTGGTCGTCTATAACACTACAGTCATCAGTAATGTGTTTCCTGTGGCAGGTGGTCGTCTATAACACTACAGTCATCAGTAATGTGTTTCCTGTGGCAGGTGGTCGTCTATAACACTACAGTCATCAGTTCCAGGTGTTTCCTGTGGCAGGTGGTCGTCTATAACACTACAGTCATCAGTAATGTGTTTCCTGTGGCAGGTGGTCGTCTATAACACTACAGTCATCAGTAATGTGTTTCCTGTGGCAGGTGGTCGTCTATAACACTACAGTCATCAGTTCCAGGTGTTTCCTGTGGCAGGTGGTCGTCTATAACACTACAGTCATCAGTACATGTGTTTCCTGTGGCAGGTGGTCGTCTATAACACTACAGTCATCAGTTCCAGGTGTTTCCTGTGGCAGGTGGTCGTCTATAACACTACAGTCATCAGTTCCAGGTGTTTCCTGTAGCAGGTGGTCGTCTATAACACTACAGTCATCAGTTCCAGGTGTTTCCTGTGGCAGGTGGTCGTCTATAACACTACAGTCATCAGTAATGTGTTTCCTGTGGCAGGTGGTCGTCTATAACACTACAGTCATCAGTAATGTGTTTCCTGTAGCAGGTGGTCGTCTATAACACTACAGTCATCAGTTCCAGGTGTTTCCTGTGGCAGGTGGTCGTCTATAACACTACAGTCATCAGTTCCAGGTGTTTCCTGTGGCAGGTGGTCGTCTATAACACTACAGTCATCAGTTCCAGGTGTTTCCTGTGGCAGGTGGTCGTCTATAACACTACAGTCATCAGTTCCAGGTGTTTCCTGTGGCAGGTGGTCGTCTATAACACTACAGTCATCAGTTCCAGGTGTTTCCTGTGGCAGGTGGTCGTCTATAACACTACAGTCATCAGTAATGTGTTTCCTGTGGCAGGTGGTCGTCTATAACACTACAGTCATCAGTTCCAGGTGTTTCCTGTGGCAGGTGGTCGTCTATAACACTACAGTCATCAGTTCCAGGTGTTTCCTGTGGCAGGTGGTCGTCTATAACACTACAGTCATCAGTAATGTGTTTCCTGTGGCAGGTGGTCGTCTATAACACTACAGTCATCAGTTCCAGGTGTTTCCTGTGGCAGGTGGTCGTCTATAACACTACAGTCATCAGTAATGTGTTTCCTGTGGCAGGTGGTCGTCTATAACACTACAGTCATCAGTTCCAGGTGTTTCCTGTGGCAGGTGGTCGTCTATAACACTACAGTCATCAGTTCCAGGTGTTTCCTGTGGCAGGTGGTCGTCTATAACACTACAGTCATCAGTTCCAGGTGTTTCCTGTGGCAGGTGGTCGTCTATAACACTACAGTCATCAGTAATGTGTTTCCTGTGGCAGGTGGTCGTCTATAACACTACAGTCATCAGTTCCAGGTGTTTCCTGTGGCAGGTGGTCGTCTATAACACTACAGTCATCAGTTCCAGGTGTTTCCTGTAGCAGGTGGTCGTCTATAACACTACAGTCATCAGTAATGTGTTTCCTGTGGCAGGTGGTCGTCTATAACACTACAGTCATCAGTTCCAGGTGTTTCCTGTGGCAGGTGGTCGTCTATAACACTACAGTCATCAGTTCCAGGTGTTTCCTGTGGCAGGTGGTCGTCTATAACACTACAGTCATCAGTAATGTGTTTCCTGTGGCAGGTGGTCGTCTATAACACTACAGTCATCAGTTCCAGGTGTTTCCTGTGGCAGGTGGTCGTCTATAACACTACAGTCATCAGTTCCAGGTGTTTCCTGTGGCAGGTGGTCGTCTATAACACTACAGTCATCAGTTCCAGGTGTTTCCTGTGGCAGGTGGTCGTCTATAACACTACAGTCATCAGTTCCAGGTGTTTCCTGTGGCAGGTGGTCGTCTATAACACTACAGTCATCAGTAATGTGTTTCCTGTGGCAGGTGGTCGTCTATAACACTACAGTCATCAGTTCCAGGTGTTTCCTGTGGCAGGTGGTCGTCTATAACACTACAGTCATCAGTTCCAGGTGTTTCCTGTGGCAGGTGGTCGTCTATAACACTACAGTCATCAGTTCCAGGTGTTTCCTGTGGCAGGTGGTCGTCTATAACACTACAGTCATCAGTTCCAGGTGTTTCCTGTGGCAGGTGGTCGTCTATAACACTACAGTCATCAGTTCCATGTGTTTCCTGTGGCAGGTGGTCGTCTATAACACTACAGTCATCAGTTCCAGGTGTTTCCTGTGGCAGGTGGTCGTCTATAACACTACAGTCATCAGTTCCAGGTGTTTCCTGTGGCAGGTGGTCGTCTATAACACTACAGTCATCAGTTCCAGGTGTTTCCTGTGGCAGGTGGTCGTCTATAACACTACAGTCATCAGTTCCAGGTGTTTCCTGTGGCAGGTGGTCGTCTATAACACTACAGTCATCAGTAATGTGTTTCCTGTGGCAGGTGGTCGTCTATAACACTACAGTCATCAGTAATGTGTTTCCTGTGGCAGGTGGTCGTCTATAACACTACAGTCATCAGTTCCAGGTGTTTCCTGTGGCAGGTGGTCGTCTATAACACTACAGTCATCAGTAATGTGTTTCCTGTGGCAGGTGGTCGTCTATAACACTACAGTCATCAGTTCCAGGTGTTTCCTGTGGCAGGTGGTCGTCTATAACACTACAGTCATCAGTTCCAGGTGTTTCCTGTGGCAGGTGGTCGTCTATAACACTACAGTCATCAGTTCCAGGTGTTTCCTGTGGCAGGTGGTCGTCTATAACACTACAGTCATCAGTTCCAGGTGTTTCCTGTGGCAGGTGGTCGTCTATAACACTACAGTCATCAGTTCCAGGTGTTTCCTGTGGCAGGTGGTCGTCTATAACACTACAGTCATCAGTAATGTGTTTCCTGTGGCAGGTGGTCGTCTATAACACTACAGTCATCAGTAATGTGTTTCCTGTAGCAGGTGGTCGTCTATAACACTACAGTCATCAGTTCCAGGTGTTTCCTGTGGCAGGTGGTCGTCTATAACACTACAGTCATCAGTTCCAGGTGTTTCCTGTGGCAGGTGGTCGTCTATAACACTACAGTCATCAGTTCCAGGTGTTTCCTGTGGCAGGTGGTCGTCTATAACACTACAGTCATCAATTCCAGGTGTTTCCTGTGGCAGGTGGTCGTCTATAACACTACAGTCATCAGTTCCAGGTGTTTCCTGTAGCAGGTGGTCGTCTATAACACTACAGTCATCAGTAATGTGTTTCCTGTGGCAGGTGGTCGTCTATAACACTACAGTCATCAGTTCCAGGTGTTTCCTGTAGCAGGTGGTCGTCTATAACACTACAGTCATCAGTTCCAGGTGTTTCCTGTGGCAGGTGGTCGTCTATAACACTACAGTCATCAGTAATGTGTTTCCTGTGGCAGGTGGTCGTCTATAACACTACAGTCATCAGTTCCAGGTGTTTCCTGTGGCAGGTGGTCGTCTATAACACTACAGTCATCAGTAATGTGTTTCCTGTGGCAGGTGGTCGTCTATAACACTACAGTCATCAGTTCCAGGTGTTTCCTGTGGCAGGTGGTCGTCTATAACACTACAGTCATCAGTTCCAGGTGTTTCCTGTGGCAGGTGGTCGTCTATAACACTACAGTCATCAGTTCCAGGTGTTTCCTGTGGCAGGTGGTCGTCTATAACACTACAGTCATCAGTAATGTGTTTCCTGTGGCAGGTGGTCGTCTATAACACTACAGTCATCAGTTCCAGGTGTTTCCTGTGGCAGGTGGTCGTCTATAACACTACAGTCATCAGTTCCAGGTGTTTCCTGTAGCAGGTGGTCGTCTATAACACTACAGTCATCAGTAATGTGTTTCCTGTGGCAGGTGGTCGTCTATAACACTACAGTCATCAGTTCCAGGTGTTTCCTGTGGCAGGTGGTCGTCTATAACACTACAGTCATCAGTTCCAGGTGTTTCCTGTGGCAGGTGGTCGTCTATAACACTACAGTCATCAGTAATGTGTTTCCTGTGGCAGGTGGTCGTCTATAACACTACAGTCATCAGTTCCAGGTGTTTCCTGTGGCAGGTGGTCGTCTATAACACTACAGTCATCAGTTCCAGGTGTTTCCTGTGGCAGGTGGTCGTCTATAACACTACAGTCATCAGTTCCAGGTGTTTCCTGTGGCAGGTGGTCGTCTATAACACTACAGTCATCAGTTCCAGGTGTTTCCTGTGGCAGGTGGTCGTCTATAACACTACAGTCATCAGTTCCAGGTGTTTCCTGTGGCAGGTGGTCGTCTATAACACTACAGTCATCAGTTCCAGGTGTTTCCTGTGGCAGGTGGTGGTCTATAACACTACAGTCATCAGTTCCAGGTGTTTCCTGTGGCAGGTGGTCGTCTATAACACTACAGTCATCAGTTCCAGGTGTTTCCTGTGGCAGGTGGTCGTCTATAACACTACAGTCATCAGTTCCAGGTGTTTCCTGTGGCAGGTGGTCGTCTATAACACTACAGTCATCAGTTCCAGGTGTTTCCTGTGGCAGGTGGTC